>NW_020222634.1:58329-67088 GCF_003070985.1 Temnothorax curvispinosus
TACAACCGTATAGAGTACCATATTCTCCTATCCCTACAAAACCGTAAAGAAATTCCTAATTTTTACTTTTTAATTAATTAGTTTTTTACTTGTTCGGACAAAAAGTCTCACTACGTATCTCTCAGACGTATACCTATATCCGCTCTTGATTATGCAATTCTTTTCTATATCGAATTGGAGGAGAACGGAAGTATAAAGAAGGCGCTGGCATACGCTAGATGCGTACCTCGGGGGGCGACGAAAAGACCCAAAAGTTGTAGAATTGTGCCGCCCAGATAGCGCTTTTATCGCCCCCTCTACCCCCGCTGCGGTACGTATCTAGGGCGAAAAGACCCAAAAGTTGTAGAATTGTGCCGCCCAGATAGCGCTGTCGTCGCCCCCCCCTGCGGTACGCAGCTAGCGTATAGGAAGTAGGTTGTATAAATTGCAGGTGCAATGGTCGCCGCAACGCAACAAGTCCAAAGAAAAGCCGACACGCATGGCACGTGTACGAGCGCTGCGCAACGTGACGATCGGCGACAGTAAGATGGAAAAAAAAGTAAGAGGTGTCGCGAAGACGGGGGATGCAGCTCTCTACGGCACGTGACTGGGAGTCGTTGACGACGATGGGGCTAGATTTATAGTTCCCTTAGGCATACTGCATCTCTCTCTCCCTACCCGTAAAGCTCGCAGTTTATGCGACGCCGACGTCGGATTGACATGCCTTCGCGTGTGCATGCATGCTTTTATCGATTATTCCCCGACTCCGACTTCACTAGACATTGTTACCGCGTGATTTTCTGAAAATTTGTACGCGGCTCTTGCCTGGAATGAAATTTGTCCGCAGGATTTGCGGTAGTAGGTATTCGCGAGGAATGAGTTGAAGATTGTAGTTGTCAATAGTTGCGTATTCTTCTTTCAAAAATTTCGTTTTTAATCATAGATTTCCTGAAGAAGAAGAAACAACTAAATTAAAACAAAATAATTAAAAAAATAAATAATCTTTTGTGACTAAAAAATAATATTCTTTAGGTTGTAAACGATAAAGGACTTTTACATTTTACAAATATTTTGTAATATTATCTATATATAATAGATAATATAATTATTATTATATATAATAAAAAATACTTGTAAAATGTGAAAGTTCTTTAATACACGACATTAATTAAAGAATTAAAACTTTGTTTAATCCTCGATGTTTTGAAGGAAAAGAATTAGAATAGACCATCTCTTATTGAGAAAAATAAAAAAAGTTCGTGAATTTTAAGACCCCGATCTCTAATAAGAAGCTTAAACTTTCATTTCCGCAGAATGCTTGACAATTACTTTTATAACTCACTTCACCAAGTCTATTAATGAAATCTTGATATATCTCTTATTAAGATTTTAATGAAATATCTTTTTCGTGCAGGGAAGAAAGCAAAGACGAATAATAGCAGTTAATTAACGGCTATTATTTTTGAACTTCTTTAACAATGATAATCAAGCTAAAAGTATGAAGAAATCAAATATCCTTCTTTATTCTACAGTAGCTAAAAATTCTTTTTACAAATCACTTGTAATATCTACATCGAAAGTCATCGTACAAAATATTTCCAAAAAACAATATTCTGTGGCGTCGCTTATACTTAAGACTTGGATATTATTAGTTAGCATATAAAATAATTTGTATAAATGAAGAGAGAATATTCTCTCGCTCTTTTTTCCTCACGGAACAGAAAATATTCATCCCCACACAGTCTCCGTGGCAGGTATCAGTTGGCGCATTGTGCGGATATTCCAATATCCCCCATAGATCTTCCGGAACTAACGAGGTCGCCCAGGTCATCCACGCTCGCTCCAGGGCGTCGATATCGAATTCCACGTACCGCGGATCTCATTTGGTAAAGATGATGAACGTAGACCGCTAACTTTGCATCGCTTCAACGCGGAACTATATTGCCGGCGACTTGGGTCGTTTGAATATAAAGTATATGTGATAAGATGTCTTTTGTTCTCTAAACGATGAGCGTTGCGTATTTTATGTCTCGTGTATCGCATGATTATTCTTTCAAGCATTGGAGAGCGAATTGAGATTAATAGAGACTTTATTTTAATAGTGAAGATTTCGGTAGTTATATTATTCATTATTGAACGTTATTGAAAAGTTATTTTAAATATCTAATATGGATTGAATAATACAAAAGCATAAAATCGTTTTTCATGCGTCTTGTTAAGATAATATTAACTAATAATTTAAAGCTTATTATCAAAGCATATAAATAAATTATTAATTTAGGGAAACGGGGGGTAGCTCCGGACAGTGGGTAACCCTGAACATTATTAAAATTCAAGTATACCGCGTATCTATGGCCATTGTTTAAACATTCTGCATGTGTCGAGATACGCAGAAGGGCATATTAGAATGTTTAAACAATGGCTATAGATACGCGGTATACTTGAATTTTAATAATGTCCAGGGCTACCCTCTGTTCTCCTATACATAAAATTTGAAACTCAGGCTTATTGAAAATTTATAATTAAACTTTCTATAAAATTTTTCTTACAAATGATTTTGCTTCAAATCTGTGTGAATAAAAAGCATTATTAATGAAAAAATTTCTCATAAATAGCTAAATGAAAAAAATTGATGATTTATAAATAGCTGTATAAAAAAGTAAAAGCTAAATATAAAAGGTTAAAAGAAATTTTTAATAATAACAATGCATTAAGATTATTGTGGCGCCATCTCTTGAGAAAAGAGAGTTTCATTACTTGACAAAACGTATGATAATACGAGGAAATTGCGTCTTTTTTTTCAAACTTTGTAATTTATAAGATGCGGAGAACAGTTTAGTTGTTCGATCAACCTTGTTTCATAAACTTTTTGCTCATATTTCATCGTAGTTTCTCTTTTTTATTATATTTTTAGAAAAGAAAAGATATTACTTTGTAAGTATTGAACTTATTTTTTCGATAGTCTTGTACGAAGTAAAACTTAACCGATTAGAAGAATCGATATTTTCATAAAATAATGTTCAAAAACTTTGCAGGAAGTTTCCCTGCAATTTTCTCTCGTTCAAAAGATAACTTTAGCTCCGACGTCGAGCTTTGTTTCACTGCACGACACTCCATGGCGTTACCTACACCATGAAGTGGCACGGAGCCGTTTTGGACGTAAATTCCGACCGACGCGCGACGCTCTGTATTAATTAATCGCACGTAGAGTCAACGTTACCAAATCGCGCGACAGGGTGTTTCTGATTTATATCCTCTTTGCCCCGTACGTTCCGCGTATCCGGCGGCTGACCAAATGTGGATATTGTCGAGCGAATAATATGCATTAGAATTTATTCAATAGTCTAGCTTACTCCGGCGTCAGATTATTTGAATAATCGTATTTCATGAGAATTTAAACCTATTTATATCGTAAATAGTATAACATAGCAGGAAAATTAAGAACAGCATTAAAGCAACGCAAATAGCTATTTGTTATAACCATTATTTTAAAACTGGACATATATATGGGAATTTTAAATACGTCGAAAAATTGTCTATGAAAAGAGTAGGTACCTCTTTTTAATAAAAATAATCAAAAAATTCCTTTATTTGCATTCAGTCTTAATTCCGTGTTGAACTTTTTCGATTGTTGGGAATAGTTTTTGGAACGTCAGTTTTCTTTCGAAAGATAATATAGAAGTACCTATAAACATTACACGTTTATTACATGTCGATTTGAAATATAAATTGTATAAAAGAAATCATTAAATGCTGTATTGTATTAAGTTGAGAAAATAATTTAATGTCTGATTGGAAAGCTATGTTTTATAGACTTATTGATTTGTTAGTTAAGCTAAAATTTTTTGTTTCTTCATAAATATTGTGAGATTATATTTTGTTAAGTAAGTATTAGTACTAATTTTTGTAAGGTTTTTTTAAAAGGCTCCTTTTCCCTTATAGAAATTTAATACTGTAAGTGATTTTTTGGCTAGTGATTAATCATTTAAAAGCACTATTAAAAGCACTATTAACAGTGCTTTTAATAGTGCTTTTAAGTGATTAATTACTAGCCAAAAAATCACTTACAGTATTAAATTTCTATAAGGGTTTATTATGTACCTAACCATTATGTAGCAAAAAAATAGAATATAATGTCTCCTTTTAAATAAAAAGAGATACGCGACGTGTTCTTCTATCCTCGGGTCTCAGAATTTAATGCAAATTTGCAGAATCGCGTCTCGTTTATAAAACGCGCAACATCTAGTATACTTTACTTGATGGATATTTTGTTAAGCAATTTGTGTGTGTGTGCCAAACGATCTTGCGTCGGGTGTCTAAAAAGATGACGTTATATTCTCATTTCTACCGACGCATTAGGGCACTTACGTAATGAAATAGATAATAGATCATCTCTTATTCAGAAAAAGAAAAAAAAGATTCAAGAATTTTACTTAAGTTATCCAAAAGCTAGTTATTTATTTGTTTATAAAAAAATAGTGTTAATATCTTTTAATAATGCAAAGTAACTTGTCATTTTCAATCGTTCTCGTCATACACACATACGACACACGGAAGAAATTTAATAACTAGACACGCTATTCATGCGGCATCATGCAAATAAGTTACGGCGATCATCGTTGTCGTGATATTTGCACACGTGGGAATTTCCTTCCCTTCCCCCTTCCCAACAGACTTTAAACTGATCGAATATGAATAATGAGACATATCAAAATATCCTGAATAGTTAAAAAACTGAATTAATTTTATCTTAAATCCCCCAAGGCTAAACTAAGGCCGGTATTCATAGTCGGATCTTATATTTAATGACTATGAATACCGACCTAAAAGTCTCGCTATGTGACAAGTAAATAAACAAAAAAGTTGAAGTATGATTTATTTCTGTATATAATAGATAATTTTTTAAAACACAGTTATAATAGTATATTATGCAACACGTGCATGGAAAGTGGCCCATTATGCACGCTACGCGTGCGTGATAGACCACTTTCCAGGCACTTGCAACATAAAATAGGGTGTGCAAGCCGTGCGGTGTGTAAACTCCGGGAATTTTCATCTTACAGCACTTGTTACACAAATAACTATTGTACAACTAGTGGGAAAAATGTTCGATTCTGAATGAGTGTGAAATTGGTCGCACTCGCTTCGCTTGTGCGATCATCACACTCATTTGGCACTCTTCCCACAAGTTGTTCATACTATTTTTTCTAACAAGAGCGTGAAACAAACCGCTTTTCGCGCTTGTTTTACAATTTCATTTCTCAACTAGTGGAGAAATGAATCGTTTTGCTCACTCAAAACAAGCGCGAAAAGCGACCCATTTCACGCTCGCGTTAAGAAAAATATATTTTGTACATAATTATATACAAGAGGTTTTTTTCTTCACAAAAGGCCTTTCGTATATTTAACAAACATATCTACGAAATATTTATTTCACCCTATTTTATATTACACACCCTATTTTATATTACAAAGTGTGTGGAAAGTGGCCTATTGCGCGCGCATTATGGGCCACTTTCCACGCATGTGTGATATAAAGAAATATAAGACATTACGTTTATTATTAATGAGCAGTAAAAAATTATAATTAGCAAATCACATACGATACCATTATAATGTAAAAATGATCTAAACGTGAAAAGGATCGAATATCTTCGAGAATATATATAGCTCTATATTTAAGCTAGTTTCTTGTGTTTCTCTTTTTTTCCTTATTCGCGCAAGAAAAACGAAGGATGTTATAACGGTGTCGCAATAAATATCGCGCACATTATCGCGCGATGCTAATGCGGAGGAACGCACGTCGTGGATATGAATACACGTCCATTTATCTTCTTAATGAAATACGCGGCGGTGACGGATCCTATACCAAATGGCATGAGATTCGACACGTTTAATGAGGTTTCCAAATCGCCCGCGACGTTTTAATCGCCTCATAACGTGCGAACCTGGTTAATCTTTTGATACCGCGCTTTAATCAGCCGCCCGCGAATAAGCTCTTAAGCAGATTTCAAACGGCATCATCTAGTCCCCCCCTATTATACAAAACTGCAATGAACCAGGCAAAGGGGAAATTTACATATCGCTAGAGTACAAATCTTGTAAGATCTTTGCGAACCTGTCATACATCACTTTTCTTTATGTAAATACACATTTTCTTTTTTTTTACACTTTACAAAAAAAGTACCATTAATTATGTAAATGTTAAGTGACATTTAAAATTTCTACAATAATTGTCCTTATAATAACTTGCACAAGAAAAATACTTTCGAGTTATGTGATAAAGTACGGTATTATTATTACGTACATAAAATAGTCAACGTAGAATTATAGAAGAAAGCAGAAAAGTAAGAAAGAGGATTACTGAAGTAATTAAATCATTTTCTTAAGCATCGCGAGGAAACGTTTTAAGTCTGTAATTCTCACAATAACGCGAGATATAATTTCTCAGCGTAGTAAATATTGATTACAGCACTCCAACGGTCAAAATTGGTCAATGCAAGATTAAATTGCAGATTTCTCATTATTTATATTTAATATAAAATGTGTTACATTGTTTAAGATAATCGCCATTTTCTGAAGACTTTGACATTTACTATTATGATATAATTTTATCGTTTTAGTTTTGTCATGTTTCTATAGTTAAGATTACAAGATTTATAGTCTTTGTTTTATATATAGTTATTTGTGTAACAAGTGCCGTAAGATGAAAATTCCCGGGTGCGGAGTTTACGCACGAGCCGAAGGCGAGTGCGGTAACCGCACGGCTTACACACCCTATTTTATGTTGCAAGTGCCTGGAAAGTGGTCTATCACGCACGCGTAGCGTGCGTAATGGGGCACTTTCCATGCACGTGTTGCATAAAGACTATTATTACTGGCTATTACTGAACGCCGTAACCAAACAACTAAAAACATCGAAAGTATAATCTTTTGTAATTAAAACATTATTCCTATATATAATAATTTTATAATTAAATAATTGAATAATTTTATAATTGAAAAATGTATAAGAATATGATTTACGTATTATGTTTTAGGTACGAGATCATATGACGGTTTAGCGCATTATATAATTATATCTTGATATTGTAAAAGTCAAAAAATTATTTTAAAAATGATTTTATCGTCAATTTCAAGTAAATTTAAATCATGATCTCTTACGGGATAATATGGGTTTATCGGACTTAAGAAGGCTGAAGAGCTATAAAAAGCGTGACAAGAAAATTTTAGAAGAGTAGAAAGTAATCTCACCGTCTCGTCCCAGCTAGCTTCTTTCGCTCGCCTACGTGCATTCGCGTTAACCATCGTGCCGTTTGCGCTGTGGTGGATCAGCGGATAGTAATCCTCCGCGTCGCTGTTCTCGCTGCTGACATTTTCATCAGTGATTTTCTCGTCCGTTAACCGCATCGTGTACTGATGCGCGTAATGTCTCACCGCCATTCTTCTCGTAGAGTCACTCACTCTCGGTAACATTCATTTAATATTTGATCGCGCACAATGTCCACAAAGTGACAAAGTCGCTCACGCTTGCAACGTCAGAAGTAATGCCGTTATTCGCGCGTGAATCGTTGGACCACGATGTTTCCACGAATGCAGATCAAACGCTATCGCGGATGACGCAGATCTAATAACGCGGAAAGGATATTAAGTAATTGAACGTATTTCGCACTTTCGATTTAATCAATATATGTATATATTTTTGATGTTACAATAGTAACTAATATAAATTAATTGCATAATAATTAATTATATAAAATGCACAATGACATTGATATTGATAATAATGAGTTGAATATATTTATCATTGATGTGTTCGTTGCTTTTAATTAATAAATTTACATGCTGCTAAATTGTTAAAAAACTATTGCTTTCAGAGTAATTTTTTTATCCAATTGTTGATATATCTTATCATTTGACACATATCAATGTAAAATACAGTATTTGCAATTTTGACATAATTTGACGTTATCTTACATGCAATTACTTCGCACATTACGTACGACAAATACAATGAATAGAATAACCTGTCAAACGAGATTCTAATGGACTCAACGTCACCAGAAATTCAACGTAATCCCGAACACAAATACGTTCATCATGATTAAATTGCAGTCGGAACATCCGGACACATATTTTGAAATAATATGACAGGTCCCCGACTAAACAGCTATATTTAACTTATAGCGATTATACTGTAATTCTGTGTTACAATGTTATGACCTAGAAACCCGATTCTAGTATTCTAGTTTAAAACATGTTGTAATCTTCTTACTAACTTCCAAATAATAAGAAACTATTTATCTCAAAAAATTGATTTAATTATATTGATATAATTATACAGAATAAATAATATTTAATATAATAATATATATTAGACAGAAAAAATATATTGATACAATACTGAATTTTATATACCTACTTATATAATTTTTATATCAGTATATATTTCTTTTAAATATACTATGAATCTTAATATAAATGATATATATATATATATATATATATATATATATATATATATATATATACATTGCAGGGTGAATTTTAATGGATGTCCCATCCTTTTACCATCAATACTTCATCGAGCATCCTTTTTTTGATAAAGAGCACTTCACTTATATAGAATAATTGTTAAACTTTACGTCTTTGTTACAAAATGAAAAATTTTTTTATATATATAGAAAGAAAATTGAGACAAATTGGCAGATGACAATTGTGAATGGGACATCCATTAAAATTCACCCTGTATATATATATATATATATATATATATATAT
>NW_020222634.1:67188-69952 GCF_003070985.1 Temnothorax curvispinosus
TTCACCCTGTATATATATATATATATATATATATATATACATATCGCTTTGCTAAAATGTTTACAGTATATATTTGAAAGAAATATATCGATATGTATGTGTATTAATAACACATACTATTTTCCAAGATAAGTTTATAATAATCGCCGGCAAACTATCTTATCTGTCGTTACGCATTCTGCATAATTCTAAATAGTATCCTCTTTTGCAACTTTTGTTTCTATGAGAACTATTCTATGTGAACTAGGTCGATCCGGCCAAGAACAAAGCAGGATATAATACTCTGATAATGTCCTTGACAGATTATAACTTATAATGTTAATCGAAACTCCTTAGACCGATTTTCATTCACTCTCTTCCGTTTGAGAACATGCATTGAAATCGCCAATCTCATGTTGCATTATTTCACAAATTCTTATCCGTACAAGTGAATTTAAACAAACGCTGCACTCTAATCAATAAAGTAGACGCCCAATAAACGAGAGAAGAAGTGAAAGTGAAAATAAATAATAAATATTTTGAACAACGTTACTGCAGGAACGTAAAACTGAGCCAGTAAGACACGTCGGATACAGAAATCTCTCAATTTTTACTCTTACGCAAAATTCCACACAGTCCGCCGAGCCGAAGACTTTCGCGAGCATCCACGCGCATCTTGTGAGTACGATGTTCACGTGGCTGCTCTCGCGATTTAGTGAAAGCACAATCTTTCTATAGTTCGCACGATAGTCGGCGTTGCGATGACGGAATAGAATTTGCGTCAAGAAAAACGTTCAAACTCGCGAATACGTTAACATACGTTTTTCAATATCTTGAATCGCATTCAGTACTTCGGAGAAACAGCACGTACGAAAAACTAAGCCAAAAGTTTTGTCGACGAAATATCAAGATCACTGATTCTAATTTTTGCCTACGTTAATTAGATTGATTTAAAAGTATCTCCTTATACGCACGAGCGACATTCCATTCTCAAGTAACATTAAAATTGAAAATAACGTATTTTTGCGTGGACTGACGTCACTATAATCGACTATAACATGTGTCGACAGATTAAAATCCAGCTCCTATTGTCCGCGAACAATAGCACTTTTGCTATAAGTGACTGTTACGGTAATTATACGAATTACAATTGTGCGGTTTCGTAACACATCCTGGCCGATTCGCGAAATTAACGAACATACAGGATGCGCCAGAACTTCCAACCTTAATAATAAATGTTAGAATCTTTGAAGAGTTTGAAGTTGATTTTTATCGGAGGCACTGTCAAAGTCTTACAACTTATCGTTTATTTACGCTTAATTCTTCGAACAATGTTCATTCTTTCCTTATCACTTTTTGTTTTTATAATCAGCGATCAACGCGTTACGTTGTTATCGGTTATCGGTTTTGTACGGTATTTCGACGATACGAAAATCTCATCAATTTTACGAAACTGACAAGTTACGTGAATTTTCCCGCGTGCGCGTATTCTCGTAACCGGTCCGCGAAACCTTTGAAGCGGCATGCGGCACCGCCGTTTTCCGACTGACAGACGAAGGAGAAAGGATCCGCGCGCTAAAACGCCTGTGCACGCGGCCATGACACGCTGTTTGACATCGGCTTATCGGCATTACTGCCGCTCAGCTGAGCCAGTGCCGGCCCGGCGAGCATATAACATAATTTATGTAAGATTTGCGACTAACGCCTTATCAATATTTTTTTCGCTCATAGTGAAAACTAGAATGTTCATTAAGAATGAATTCAATACAGTCACTTCATGACATTATGCAACATTCAAATAAACAGATGATACAATCTTATAGAATAATTTATTATATCAAAGTCTCAAAGACTCTGCTTAATATTTTTAAACCTTTATTATATTCTAAATAAAAAAAATTAAACTATTTTTATTGCTTATCCCCGCAGGGTTTGCAAGGCGTTTTTATAAGGAACGTTAATTTTTACACTACTACCCTTTCTCCTCTCATTTTAACCCTTTGGACCAACGGTTTAACGTCTCTTTCGGAAAGACGGAGCCCAGTTTGCTCCGCACAAAGCCTATCTTTCACGGATTGGCGCAGCTTCGGAAAAACAATCCATGTTTACATGACTCTAGTGGACTCGAACCTGGTTCCTCAGATTACGAGTCTGGCGCTCTACCACTAGACCACACCGCCCTATATTCTAAATATTTATTATAATTAAATTTGTTATATATTCTATTCAAATATATAAAAATATTATATATTTATATGTATACCCGGGAAAAAATATTCATATCTGATCATAAATGATTATATCAATTTAGACATGTATGGTCATCAGATATGGAAATTGGCCAGATCTGAGGATATATGATCTGGTATTATTGTATATGTTAATATCTGATCAGGTATGATCAGGTTCGAACTGACACATCCTTATTTCATCGAATATGATTTGATGCATTTTAACATATATATGTCCATGTATGATCATATATAATCGCATAGATGATAATATTCGTTCGTACATAATCCAATCTGAACATATATATATTTAAGTAAGTTTCAGAAAAAATTGTTATATATTTTTAAAAGTTATTTTTTAAAAGTGTGCCACTTTATTATAAAAGTAGACTCCACGATGCAACTAATACAAAAATTGTGCCGCTCCATAGCACGAGACAGTGTCGTGTCTTTTGATACCGTTCTTATAACACTGTTTGTCAAATTTTAAATACGAGAAACAGATTTCATCGAATGCCATTTATCGAATACTTTGAGATGCAATATCTGATCTG
>NW_020222635.1:0-3177 GCF_003070985.1 Temnothorax curvispinosus
GCAAATGCTGTGTGTGTGTGTGTGTGTGTGTGTGTGTGTGTGTGTGTGTAATCAGAGTATAACCGTCAATATCATCAATCTAAAACCGCAAAATTGCACAACGGAAGGTGTTGCGTCATTGAAAGAAACAATTTCACAAGTATCATTTTTAGATATAATTCCGCGATCGAAAGACTTGCGGTCCAACGAATCTTTTATCCGCATTATCACAATAATCGATTCTTTTATCTGTCATTCTCGTAAAGACAAAATTCTTGCACAAAAGCAAATAATTAAACAATATACTCAGATAATAAAACTATAAGATATATATATATATATATATATACACACACACACACAATATATTTAAAATTGCGCAATTTAAAAACATATTCAATGTCGTCCCTTTTGTACGTAAATTTGCACTTCTTTAAATAGTTAATTAATAAATAAGTATAATAAATAAGATAATAAATAAGTTTCAAGATTGATTTCATTGTTCATCCTTTCTAAAGATTCCTTGTTCTCAATCTTAAAAGTATTATTTCTTAATCTAAAAGCTATATGGGAATTAAGCTATATTCACTAAGTTTCGTCGTTACAGCATGCGATTTTCTTCGTTCCTCGTCCAAATTTACTCATGTTACCGTTCCAGGTTTAAACGAGATGCGAAGTCATCGAAGGTAACGATTTTGGAAATATTATTTCCGGAAGTGAGCCCTGCGATCGAAGTTTTGTGGTTCGGCTGAGACCGTTATCCGCGTCATCGGCCATAATCGGCCGTTGCCCGATAAATATATAACGCTCGTCCGCTTCGCGCAATAAAGATAACATTCTTGTGCTCGCTATCGGCGGTAGCGAGCTGCTCTCTGTTTCGGCATGAAGAGTGACTCGACTCCTTAAGATTTTTATAGCGGCAACTCCTTGCGGGTCCAAGTCGTTAACCCGCTCGCGAATTCGCCGCTTCTCTTTTTTATCGTTGCTTATTATACGCCGAAAGAACGCCGCGAGTGAGTTGACCCGCCCGCTCGCTCTCTCGCGAGCGAGATCGGTCGGATGCGAGCGGAGCGATGCGATAACTTCCGCGCAAGACGTTTATTATGCGGTCACAACCGCGTGTCGTCTGAAGGCTGCGCATCATACGACGCATCCCGAAAATTTAGAGACGTGCTAATTGCGAAAATATGATGCCTATATTTTCAGACTCTTGTAATCTACGGTATGCATCTTGCCCACCAAAAACAAAAATTATGATGGCAAATGTGTTCTTTATTGCTTAGTAATTTTATTAATAAATACATAATTATTATGATATATATTTCGGAGGAAAAAGAGAGAAAAAAGTTAGAGTTTAATGACAATATATGTAACTATAATATAATTAACAATATATACAATTAAATAGATATTTTGAGTTGTAAATCTTTATTCTAAATTTTTGGGTGTATTTTATTTTCTATGGTTCGAAATATCATTCCTCGTGCTCGAAATTCCTTTAGTGCACCATTGCCGCTCGCAATGCAATTTGCATCTTACGGCGAATGATACGGTCTTAACGAGCCTTACGTGGCTCTAAAGGTGACTTAATTACGTAGAAATAATCGGCCGATCATAATAAAGAAGTTTGGCAACGTGGCGAGAGGCAACCATATCGAAAAACACGCGCAGCCAATTCGGCTCATGGCGATCACATTACAATCGGCTGTTTAGAGCGCGAATCGCCGCACATCATTACTTCGAGGACAATGTGGCCCGCCTTTAATTAGCACGATGAAAGCGTTCCCCGTGCTCGCGGAAGCCACGAATTCCGCCGGCAATGCATAAAGAACATGGTGTGGGTTCATATTACACTCCACGGAACAATGCATCGGATCCTAATTAAAGATTCACCGGCCTGTGTCACCCGGTCTTAAAAATTCAGTTAAAACGAGTCAGCCGTTATCTCGGTCGACCGGTTTTAATCGATGCAACAGTGACAAATATTACAAAAAAAATTACTTAATTTAAAATCGCTCTTATCTTTTACGAAAAATAGTACGTGCAAATCTGGAAAGTTATATATATGTAATATATGTATACATACATATACAATATATGTATAACCCTTCTCTTTTCGCGGAGTTTCATGGAAAATCGATGCTCTCCACTGCTTCCTGTTTTTCTTTTATTTGAATTTTTGCAATCGCTACTTACATGCAATGCTTATTAAAGTGCGGAGTGATTTTAATTATTTGAATTAGAAAAACTATACATGATTCAGTTTGTACTATTTGTAGAATGTATAATAAAATACATTTGAAATTTCAGCATGTATGCTTTTAATTATATATAACGATCGTTTGATAACTTTTCCTTCAGTTGACTAATTTGTTAATTATTCCCTCCGAATGAGAAGCGTAAGTTTCCAGGTGCAATTTCTCAACCCGCGTTTTCTCAGTGAGAAACACATTGCAAGCATCCACGATTCGATAAATGGTGCTGCCCTAATTTGGTCTACTTCTCTCGTGACGCGTCTCTCAACGCGAGAGTTGCGGAGAAACGCCTAACCGCACCACGGATTATTCTTCTCGGGAACAATATATCCGGCTTTAATTGCACCGGCTACGACAACCTCTCGCTCGCTCCCGGCAGTCGGGAATCGGCGTAATGCATCGTCCTTGTTCACGACGAACTGTGAACTCCCATCCGCTCGAGATCTACTTGCACACGTCTCGACCTCACGATACGCGATAAAACTGCCTCATGGTTGGTAAAAATAATAGAGATAAATGCAATCTAACTTCAGCAAGCATCAGCTGTGTGTGTGTGTGTGTGTGTGTGTGTGTGTGTGTGTGTGTGCGCGTGCGCGTGCGCGTGCGCGTGCGCGTGCGCGTGCGTGTGCGTGTGCGTGTGCGTGTGCGTGTGCGTGTGTGTGCGCGCGTGCGTGTGTGTGTGTGTGTGTGTGTGTGTGCGCGCGTGCGTGTGTGTGTGTGTGTGTGTGTGTGTGTGTGTGAATCTAGATAATAATACTAATAGACACACATTAATAACATTTTTAAAATAGTATATAGCCATGCACGTAAAGCCAAATCCGTCATTTGTTTCCATGAGAAAATAATTTTAAATTATTATTATTACCTCGTTAAAATAAAATGCAATGTAAAAAAGCAATTTATTACACGCTCGAAATAACTTCTTCACTCTTCCTTCATTTTT
>NW_020222636.1:0-1336 GCF_003070985.1 Temnothorax curvispinosus
GCTTCTTCCCGGCTCGTTCCACCATCGCATCACCCCTGATGGAGTCCCTCACATCCCCTATATCTTTCAGCCACCGTCAGTATCTATTCTTGGATGTGCAAACGGAGACAACTTTGGCAGGAATCTTTGCACGATAATAGGAGAAACGTAAATCATTGAACAATAGGCAACGGTCTTCCTTGCCTCAGCCCTTTATCTTGTCACTTATGCGCGAGAGCCGAGCACAAATACATGGCATAAATCAAACACAGAGGTACTATCATGGGTTGCCATCGGAAGAAAAGGCAGTCCAGGACAGTCGTAATTTTTTTTCTGTCCTTCACTACGATTGCGAAACCGACCTCGAAATTACGCCGAAAGACTCTGAAAGATTGAAAGATAACTATGAACGAAATTAGATTACAAAGGAAGATTTTATGAATAACGCTTTCCTTTTCATTGCTTGATAAAACGCAACAAAACTGTAAATTTAAAAAAAAAACTTTTTTATTCTTTTAGTTTTACAACAATTTATGATGTATATAATTTATATGATATTAGTTATAGATTATTGTCAGCAAGAAATTAAAAAATTATATTATTGTAGGCTTTATCTTTATAACCTATATTTTCTTATCTTTATAACTTATCATAACAACAATATTGAACTATTAATTTAGGATTAATCGCAAAGATAATCATTGAAAAAATGAAAATTATAGGATCATCAACTTTCGAAGGTCGAAGAAACTTGTACAAATATAAAATCAGTGGAACGCATCCAAAAGTTAATCAAAAAGCAAAGAATATATTACAGTCGCGATTGATTTTCAGCTGAACAAATTTTTTATTTCCGAGGATTCGTATTTGCGAGCGTAGAAACGACCTCATCGTGAACCAACAGTGAATGGAGTAGACTTTGCATCTTTTTTGGTATGTAACGTAAAAAAAGATTCGCGAAAAGATGTTACGGATATGTGAAAACCGTGTTTCAATTACGTGCATAATTTATGACCCTCGTATTTTCTCTTTTTCATTCGCGACAAGCTTTCCGCAATATAAACACTAAATATCTCTTTTTTTATCTAACAAAGTACCATAATGTCCTATAATCGTAAATAAACGCTTAATACTACATGGTGGTGTGTCGGTTATGTACTAAAACATCATCGACAACAAAACTCGATTAATTAGCTTGACACAGAAGTAAAAGCTATTTTCTGGAAGAAAACCTTAAATAGATTATGTAGGCATAAGTAGCAAAGCATTTTTTACTAATAAGAGTAATAAGTATTTCTCAAGATAAATTTTGTTAGAAATACGGAGATTTCGGTAACTTTCGGATATAGCTACAGCC
>NW_020222637.1:0-34326 GCF_003070985.1 Temnothorax curvispinosus
ATATGCAAAACCGTCGCCTCCGACGAGGAAATTGTAGATGATATCCGGTGACTCATTTTCCATGTAATAATCCTGCACAAATCTCACTTTGTTTGCACACTCTCCTTGCGTGGTACAGAATCCTATCATAGTGTCACAAATAATTACATATGATACTGGCAGCTTCATTTCTTTTAGAGGTTCCAAAGACGGCCGTGCACCCCATTCATCCCTGTCGACAATGCAAAACTCTGTCTCGTTATTACCTGCAAGTCATGAAAATAAGATACATATCGTACAAAAAGTTCAAGATATACCATGCAGACAAATTTATAGTTAAAAACTCCTTAATTTAACACCGAATTTGTCAATCTCAATCAGACGCATATGTCAATTTTAACATTAAAATCTAGAATATTACTCTCATATATGTGAGAATGCAAGAAGTTTTAAAATATATTATATGACTCGTGGAAAGTAAAAAAAGACATGCTTTTAAGTAGACGAATAAATACGAATATATAATGTAGGAGACAAATTTTAAGTTTGAAATTGCGATAAGATAACATTTGCCTCGTGTCGTGCTTGCAAAACAAAAATTTTCCAGATAGGCAATTACCCTCGGTAGATGACTCTGGAATTTCCCAAGAAACCGTTGTGGTTGGTGTGGATGGTATGGTTGGTGTAGTCGGTGTGGTCGGTGCGTCCGGATGACGAGTGAAATATACAATTATGAACACTATAATACCCAGAAGTATTAAAACTACGCACGATAAAGCCGTATGCCATTTCCACGTCCAGAGCCATTGCGTCACTAAAATAATTATAAAAAGCTATATTAGAACGATAGTTTTACGAGCTACTTAATATTGTTTGATGAAATTCATTCGCAATTATTATAACGGGTAGCACTGTGTACGAAAGGAATATTATAATTACATAAAGCCCCTCGCGTAAAGCATTTAAATTCTTGTTTGATGTCACTTTTTTGCTAGTCTATTCACAATCGAGTAAACATATATTTGCGGCATGCAATATTTCGCCAATCTATGCCAGATAGCGTGACACATATATACTGTGAGATGAAAATAGCTCTTCTATATTTAACTTTAATTTTAGTGGCGCAGCTAATGTATAACATTTAACAATTTTCAATCTAAAATATCGCCGATATTAAACCTCCGAGGCTACACCTCTTTTTTTAATACGCCTCGGCCACACTGGGTGGTCGACACCTAGTCGAATTCAGTCTCATAATTCTCATTACTGTGCACGTAAAAATTCATGCAACATCTTAAGGATGTTGTTCAAAAATATGTATGGTGCTGGTGCAGAACCCGAAATATGCTCGATAAACAAAAATGTTGTAATTTTCGGTCGCAATAAGAAATATACACCGAGGCTACACCTGAGTGGTCACCACCCATAAATAACTTTAAAATGTTTATTAAGCATAACTGACATGGCTTAAAGCCTTTCTACTGTACGGATCTTTAAGAGAAGGACTCAAACTAGAGATCCTAGCTGAAGGGACACTGATTATAAAGCCTATCTTAAAAATATCGAGTTTGAATTTTTGTCTGGGTTGCCGCTACTTAGTGTGGCCTCGAAGGGTTCAAACTATATTCTGGAATAGTTTTGACAGGACCATTAGTCAAAGTAGTTAATGATATTTGTGACATATCGGCTGTTCTTCCGAAAATGTTCATGCTCTGGTTTAGACCCTTATAGAAATTTAATACTGTAAGTGATTTTTTGGCTAGTGATTAATCATTTAAAAGCACTATTAAAAGCACTATTAACAGTGCTTTTAATAGTGCTTTTAAGTGATTAATTACTAGCCAAAAAATCACTTACAGTATTAAATTTCTATAAGGTGTGACGTGACAAGTCGCGTCTCCTTCCCGGACGGGCTCGGCCGAGGGGAATTCGGGGGTGCCTCCTCGTTGGGGCGAGAGGAGGGCGCTTGCGTATAGTAATTGGTCTAATTAGGTATTAAGTTTTTAAGGGATCGCCGGTGGTGACCGGACTTCAGCTGTAACGGCCGGGGGCCGCGACGAGGAAGGGCAGAGGATTAAAGAGACGGCCAGAGGACATGGCTGGAAGTCGGATCGCCCGGACCTCCCCGCAGGCGCATGAGCGTCGCCGGCCGGAATTCACCCCGCACTCGGTCGTAACAGCGGCAGTATATCGATCAGGAGGACCCCAGATCACCCACGAGCGAAATGCCAGTGGCACAAGGGTGCAGAGGAGCGGCCCAGGGAAAGGTACCGCCCTGGGGCCGTCACCCCGAGGGAGATGCCGGCAGACGGGGCCGAGGCCCGGCCAGCCTGACCCCGAACGCCGACCCGATCATCGCGGCCCGGACAGCCGGGTGAATCGAAAAGCCCGCGCCAAATCGGAGGTGATTGCAGCGGCGTCGCCGGAAAGGGAGGCGCGCGAGAAGCTGAGGCGCCGACGAAAGCGCCCTGGAATGGAGTGGCGCCCCCGGAAGGAGCGGCGCACGTGCGGCCTAGGCGCAGGAAGCGCTAGGATCGGCAATCCGGTCGAGCGACACGCCACAGCGCAGGCGCGGGGAACCGGCGCGATCCCGGCAGGCTATCGTTTCCGACACTGTCGTGCCGGCTAACGAGCGAGGAGCATCTCCTGCATTTCGAGCTGCCCGGACTACCGGAGGGACGACAACGATTGTAAGGTCACCACTCTGGCGTCCCCGCGTTAAGAGAAGAGGGTTCACTCGAGGCATCGGCCCGTGGCACACGTTGGTTACCGAAGTTACGCAGGATACCTGATGTGTACCGCGTTAGAGCGTGCGATACCTTGCGCTCGCCTTGAAGTAGAGTCGTGTGGGAAAAGTGCCAGGGCCTTGCCGAGAGTGAGCTCTCGAATGCGTAGAGACCATTTGCGCCCTCCCCGCGAGCACCGCCACGGCCGACAGTCGCGTGGCGTTGGGATGTGTGAATCGAAATAATCGTGTCGCGTTTATGTAGCGTTTCGTCAAATTAATGTAAATAATCGTATCGCGTTATTCGTGATTGTGTCGCGTTTCATTGTGCTAGAGTTTATGTCCGTAATCGTATCGCGTTTTGGCCATATTATTTGAGCTCGTAATCGTGTCGCGTCCTGGCCATATTAACGAGAGTGATAATGAGAGTGAGGTCTTGCGTGGCGATAACGGGAGCGAGTTGTGCGGGTAACGGCGAGCCGCGAGTGGTCATGTAATTTGAAGGGCACTCGCCCTCGTATTTGAGTAACGCATCCGGGCCCTCGAGGACAGCGAATATTGGTTTGGCGGGACGAAGAGATCGACGGGATCGGTGCGGGGCCGCGGAATCTCCGTGCTTGCGAGAGAATTCGGGATTCGCGTGGCAAGCCGCGGGATCGTCCGCGATACGAGTCCTTATTTCGTGTTCGGGGGCAATCGCCGGCCAGCGTGGTCGACTCGGCGAGATCGCCCATACTTTTTGCGTCGCGCGGAATCGAAGTGGCCCGGGTGTGCGTTGAAGGAGCTGCGGAGGGTGCGGCGAGCGATTCGTCGGCCTCGTGGCGTAAGTTCATTGTGTTGAAGCCAGGTACCGCGATACCTGAATCGTCCTTATTTTTGTTAAGCTTTCGTGTGTCCGTCTGCGTTTATCTGTTGCGTTGAGAACTTCGCGTGCATTAGTCTACGGTGTTTCATGGTCGACACTACTGCGTGCCCTTATTGCGTATGCGGCATTCGTGCGTCCGCCTAGCCTGCATGGTTGCGGTAATACGAGACTCAGATCGATTATACACCTTGATACTGCCTGACTAAATATATATTTTGTTATTATTATTTATTTTCTTGTGAGTGTGATTGATTGTGTGACGCCTCTCTCCGAATTCCCTGAAAGAGCCCTACGCCCTGAGGTATTGCCGGGAATATCGCGTCGGACATATTAGAGTACGGTGGTGCGATCCGTCGCACCTGGCGCCCAATCTTTTGGTGTCGGAATTAGTTGTGCGTGCTGCCAGTCCTCGATAGCCCTCCACCGGATTGCGAGACCGGGGGAAAAAGCGTCGCAAAGGGGATACGCAATACAAAGTGTTGAAATGCTTAAATATAAAACGTTTTCGGAAGAACAGCCGATATGTCACAAATATCATTAACTACTTTGATTAATGGTCCTATCACAATTATTCCAGAATATAGTTTTAACCCTTCTAGGCCACACTAGCTAGGTGGCGGCAACCCAGATCTAAACGATCAAAGTTTGTAAATAGTTCCTTCTAGATAAAAAAGCATATACTAAAGGTATTTTTTGCAACTCAAATAAAGTTTTTGACATCAACTATTTATTAATGTATCGATATTAGATTGACGTCTAATCGACTAAACATTTCTGGCTAAATATGTAAGCAACACAAATTGTCGAAAATGCTTAAATATGTAAAACGTAAAGAAAATAATTTGATTCTATGATGTCTCTGAATTTACCAAGTAATTATATTCAATTTATAATATATTGTACTTAGCATATTTTTACATTATAATTCAATTTTATGGGTTACGATTTATAATTTCTTATATAAAATGGCATTTTATATCAAACTGTTGTTATCCTAAGATACAAAAACTTATGAGGGATCTGTTTTTTTTTTTAAGTTATATATCCGGCGATTTTATGCTTAAACATATTTATACTTGCAAAGAAAAAGAAGCATAGGAAACTAAAAGCAACGGGCCCGTTGCGTTGCACGATTAACTATTACCTTTATTTAAATTAGTATTTTGCGGATAGGTGCATCCGTTTGGAGCTTCGTTGTCTTTACTCGTCGACAAATCCGGGGTATTGTCGAAGGCGCTGCTGGCGTCATGTTTACTCGCATTCTGATTCGGATTAGAATTC
The DNA here is from genome assembly GCF_003070985.1 of Temnothorax curvispinosus. Lineage (NCBI taxonomy): Eukaryota > Metazoa > Arthropoda > Insecta > Hymenoptera > Formicidae > Temnothorax > Temnothorax curvispinosus. The sequence continues at coordinate 4,851 of NW_020222637.1, forward strand.
GTGTAAACGACATGGTTTACATGAATAGTAACCGGACTATTGTAGTTGACCTCATTACCCAGATGCACTTTGCTCGAATCCTTCACGCGGACGTTACTGAAATTCGACGAATCGGGGTTCGGAAGGGCGATGTAACCATTCGTGGTATCGAACGCGTGATGCTGCTGGACGATGGTCGATACCGGCGGATTTAAGATCCAGCCGCCGGCGCCGTTTTCCTCGACATCTGTCTCTTCTTCTTCATTGTCGTTGTCTATAACGTCACTGCATTGCGTAGAGGAATCTCTAACGCTATCATTGTCCGGAGCTACGACCGCGATTTCCTTCATCGAACATCCAGCCTCGCCGCGAAACTTGTCGACCGCATGACCCTCGGCAGACTCAACAGTACTATTCATGTTGTCCTGCTCCTTCTGACCCTGATAGTGATTACCATCGTGCGTTTGATGCTACTGTTGCACCAATGTCGCTGTTGCACCAATGTCGCTATCCATGCGTTAAGCTGAAAATGCATCTTTTTTTTACATCAGATATGTCTTAAAATGCGATACGCCGCATGCAGCAGAATACGCTCGAGAAACAGCTGTAGGGTCTTTAGATAAATTCGTCAGGTCGCTACGAAATTTTCTCACTTCCAATTAGAATATAAATGTCCGGTTTAATTTTTTGTTTTTTAAACTTCTCTTTTCAAATAACAAAAAAAAGATTAGTTTGTAAACATAATTCTTATTTGATTTTTTTACAATTTGTGAAAACTTCGAAGGTAAAATAAAAGACAAACTCGAGAAACATCAGGGATGCGTTCAGAAATTCAACCTAGGTAACTCTAAGCTATAGTTTACGTCACGTATATTATAGGATTAGAATTACTTAGGTGTGCTTGGGCGTAATTCCTGAACGCAGCCTAATATTTTAAATTGACGCAACCGGTCGGCAACAATTAATCCGCTAAATTAAAAGATTAACTGACTTATATTTAGGATTACCTTGCACAAATTACCATCCGGCGGCGGTCACTTTGTCAACACTAAAATCACCATTGATCTATGACGACATGGTGCTGTCATTGTGGAAAGCGCTCCGCGGGCAGGAAAACTTTACTTGATCTGGCCCTAACGGTTTTCAACACGTCGCATTGACATGTACATACCACCTGCAGTTGGGGGATGCACCGTCCCGCGGGAACAAAGTACAATCCGAACAAGAACGGACTCGGTTCAAGTCACTATCGGCTATTTTCATTGATCCTATGACACTGTCAGACAGATACTGGCTTCAGCGATAACGTCACACGGCTACTGAAAGACGCGCCTTGGAAGTGGAATCGTGGAAGGCGCTCGTTCTCGCTCGCGAGAAGCAAGGCGAGGTGAAGAACAGAAAAACGGAGAACGAGAGCAGGCGTGCACTAATTACACGATAATCCCTTTCGCATAATAGGTCCCGTGTTTAATTTGAATAATAACTCCTTGGATTCCTGGCAATCATGTGCTGATACCATACGTGGATGGCACCGCGGTCACTGCGGTCGCATCTCAATCTATATCATTGCTGCGTATTAAAATGAATTAAGCTACCGTAAACTTAAAGCGATGCTGAGAATATGTATATATGTCTTGGAAGTGCACGACACTCGTTCTTATTGAAAAGAATGGATTTTGCGATCGCAAGCCGCTTGTTCAGCACTCATTGACGAACGAACTACCGATGGAATCAAAGTACGAGTAATGGCGACATTATCTCCGTTCAATCCGATATAGAACAAACTACTGTTGCGCTTTCTTGTCGAATGTACTCGGAAATCGTTGCCCCCACTCTTTGACTGTTTCCCTCAACCACAACTGTTACCGACATATTTGCGACATGCATGTGTGTGCGATAACGTTGTTTTAGACGGTTTTTAGTCTTTTCCGTGGAATCAAATGGACTTTATTTCGATGGATGGGGATTTCTAACATCAGTAGTGTACACGAAACATCTATATTACTCCTATTATATGATTTTTTGCAATTAAAGATAAAAGATTAGTATTTTGCGCTAATTATGTCACGATTATTTGCCTCGAGTTAAAAGACAGTGTATTTAAAGAAAATTTGGAGTTAAGAGTTTCGTAGAGGTCTTTCTATATAAACACAGACTTGTATTCAGTTATACGTATATATTGTGTTACTTCAAGCTTCGGTGGTTCAGCGGTCTCTCACCCACTATCCCTTCCTCACTCACACGCGTGCGAATAAGTTTAAATGCTTTGTTGTATCAACTTAATTATAAACGAGTAGAAACCTGCACATTGCTTCCTCTATGAAGAAACCTGTTTTTTTATGCATAATTATTAGTAGATATTTATTAATTTGGCTTCCTCATAGAGGAAGCAATGTGCAGGGTTAGGTTTCTACTTGCACACTTGAAAACTATTAGGAAGCAATGTGCAAGTTTCTACTTGCACACTTTTTTTTATTGTGATAAAGTTTTATTGCAACTAATATCTGTTATACTAATATCTGTTATACTCTTACAAAAATCAATTAAATAATTAATGTTTTTACTAAAATAATCCCTACTAATTGCGGATATATCTTATTTCTATTTGAATATTAATATTAGTTGTTGCGCGTTGTTGTATGAAGGTATGTGTGTGTGTATAGGTGAATAATGTCCGTTTCTTGGCCTACTGCTGAAGCGGACTAGGACCTAGTCACTAGGTTCAAATATTTTTGAGTTTAGGTTGAGTTTAGGAGTTTAGATTGAGTTTAACGTGCAAATAATGGGTTTAGTCGTAGTTTAGGGTTTAAGAGATAGTTTTTCTAAAAGAAATTTAAAAATTAAAAAAGTTGGTATGAGTGTGTCTATAAGGTATATTGTAAACCAAGTCCATTTCTTAGTTTTTTGTAGCTGAAATTAAATAAATAGATCTATATATATCTTATTTCCATTTTGTTCAATACCAACTTTCTTTTAATGATACTCTATATAAAATTACATGTATAACTTATACATGTAATTTTTTAAGCAGAAATCGATAACTCCTTCACCGATCCTCGCAAAATTCAAAACAACCTTCCTTTAATGATAATCTATATAAAATTACATGTACATCTTATACACTTTTTAAGCAGAAATCGGTAATCCCTTTACCGATCCTAGGCAATGTCAAGAAAAAACTGAAGAATATAACAGAATTAGAAATAACCCGATATCTCAAAATTTGCGGAAGTTAAGTGTATGATAAAATTAGAAATAGCCTAATATTTCAAAATTTACAAATGTTAGAGCAACCACGGGCATTTCTAAAAAAATTCAAAATTTTATAAAAAAAGAAGTTCATTACCGATTATCGCAAATTCAATACCAACTTTCCTTAAATAATACTCTATCGATTAAAAAAAAATTAAGCCCGATATCTCAATATTTGCGGAAGTTAGAGCAACCACGGGCATTTCTAAAAGAATTCAAAATTTAAAAAAAAAAACCCCCCTTACCGATCATCGCCAAATTCAATACCAACCTTCCTTGAATGACACTCTATCGATTAAAAAAATCAGCCCGATATCTCAATATTTGCGGAAGTTAGAGCAACCACGAACATCAAATTCGCACACACACACACATACGGACATTTTTTTAAATGCAATTTTTGGACGTTTTAAAACATTCTGAACACATTGGCAGCGGCAACTAAAAAAAAATTTTTTTTACGAAAACAAAGCTTTCTCTATGAGGAAGCAAAAATTACATGTATAAAGATATGACCAAAAATATATACTATTATTAAATAATACCGTTATTAAATATATAATATAACCAGAAATTAAATCAAAAGCGTAAGAGTAAGTTTTCTTTTCGGGAAAATTGAATTTAGAAACTGGGAATAGTATATTAAATAAATAATATGTTTGTTCTATTTGCATATAAGATAGTTATTTATGTACGGAATGCAAAAAACTTATGGTGATTTTGTTTTGGAAGCTATTAAGCCGAGATTGAAACTTATTTCCATTTTGATATCGTACGTATATTTTACATATATATATGTAATGGTGGTTAAAGGTATATTTATGCATGCTTTATACAGAGGAGACCGGGGCGAAATCGTCACTATTATTTCGATGTCGATTTTTAACAACAAATAATTTTAGTAAAATGTGATATACCGTTGTAAAGAGTAAACCCTTGGCTACAAAATTTATAAAGACATTTTTGGTCTACGTCGCTTTGTTCAACTGGTATAGAGTGAAAACGACAAATGTGCAAGCCGAAGCGGAGTCGTCACTCCATTCTCGGACTGAATTTTAAATAAAAATTCATAATTCCGATCATGAAAAATGATAGGATATATTTTATTAATTATTTTTTAATAGAAAAATGGAAACATTAATTAAAAACTCGATGGCGGAAAATAATTACAAGAAAAATGCACACACTTATGTGCCCTATATACGCTCGCACGTTTCTCGTCAGCTCTATTCTGTCATCTCTGAGCACACGCAGCACATATTATCCAAATTCTTGCCGGAACCCGACCACTGCCGCTTCTTTGACTTTGATGAAAAGAAAATATTATACTTAATAATACTATAGAGGCTCCGCCGACGGCGCCGACACGTAGCCCGTAGGAATGGCCACATTAAACACCTTTTCTGTCTGTCCGACTATTTATGGGCCAGCAGAACTCTGCCTGCTCCAAAAATTTAGCTCTTTTAAACCTTCCTCTCCTTTCCATGTAAACTTTCTTTCAATTACTTGTATAATATCCTATATTTGATTTTCACTCTTGTTTCCCTTCCTTTTTTGGCCTCTGCTCCCCTCTAGCAAACGTATTTTCCTCTGTATCTGTCTTACTTTCCAAGTTAGGTTATTGTCAACGATTATGTTTTTCTTTTTTAAGATCTTATTTTTAACCATAACTATCCTTTTCTGTTCCTTACTTTTCAGTTTCTCTGTAATCATATTTTCTCCTCTTCTTGTCCAAAATTTACCGTAACTTCTCCACTTCCGTGGAGTTCTTTCTGGTAATATTTCTTCTATCGCTTTTTCTACAGCATCTTTTTTTTGGACCTTCCATTCTTTTATCAGAATATTGTTTTTTTCTTTCTCTCTCTTATTTCCTCTTGCATTTTTAATTTTATAAATTTTCTATTGTATGTGTGTAGATTGTCATCCGCGCCACTGTGAAATGAGTACAAAATAATGTTTGACAAGTGAAAAAAAGCTGTACAGGAATTGAATACGTATATGTTTCTTTATTTAACAAATTATAGGCTCGTTAAATGTACAACAAATTACATTTTTTTAAATAGTATATACAAGATGTTCCCCAAAATTAGGTACTAAAACATGACTGATAAATTCGGTATATTATAAAATAGAATAAAGTATATAGTAACTGTCACGTTGGCATTGTTATTTCTTTACAGAAACCACTGAACTGAGTAATCTGAATGAATGCGCGTGGTTGACATAAAATGGATTGCTTAACATTTCTTACTGATACATATATCCTGTATCATGCATGATACATATTTTTATAGCGATTTTCAATTCTAATATTTATTTAACAGTCAATTAATTTTATTATAAAGTTCAACCAGTACAATGCCTATTATCATACCTTCAACACACAATATATTTTTATATATGACATTTTCTTCCTGTATTCACCAATTAGCTTGATCTAATTAAATTTATTGATGCTACAAAATTTGCAGGGACTACCTCTTTTGTCATATATTTCATTGTATTCAAGAAGATTTTATATTTAGAACGAAAATAGTAGATCCGCGATATACTCAGTTAACTGTTATCTGAACTTGTTGGAATTATATCTAACTAACATAAACAAATGGCAACTAAAGATTTAAAGAAAAAAAAATGTAAATATTTTCAGACATTGTATTCCATTCACAATTTAAATTTTCAAGCTATCTGGTCAGGGCTCGGATGACCAATGGGGCCACTCTTTAATTTGATTATATAAGGCATCTGCAGGAAATAATATAATCGTATTATTCCAAACTTGTCGCTGACCAAGCAGTTTATAGTCAGACGCAATTTTTCCGGTTCTGACGCCGAACTCTATCAGCTCTTTCGCGGCATTGAAATGCCTTTTCGACGGTATAACCGAAGTGAAACCTGCACCGATGAACGCAATACCGATGCTTATGCCGTTATAGTTTCCTGAATGGCCACCGATGTAATTCCAGTTTCTGCCAACATATGCGAGGCCGTCGCCTCCGACGAGGAAATTGTAGGCGATATCCGCTACATTATTTCCCAGCATGTCATAATCCTGCACAATTCTCACTATCTCTGCACACTTTGGTTGCGTGGTACAGAAATTTACCAAAACTTCACAAATAATTACATATGATACTGGCAGCTTCATTTCTTTTAGAGGTTTCAAAGGCGGCCGTGCACCCCATTCGTCCCTCTCGACAATGCGAAACTCTGTCCCGTTATTACCTACAAATCATGAAAATAAAATACATATCGTACAAAAAGTTCAAGATATACCACACAGACAAATTTATAGTTAAAAACTCCTTAATTTAACACCGAATTTGGCAATCTCAATCAGACGCATATGTCAACCTTAACATTAAAATCTAAAATATTACTCTCATATATAAGAATGCAAAAAGTTTTAAAATATATGACTCGTGGAAAGTAAAAAAAAGACATGCTTTTAAGTAGACGAATAAATACAAATATATAATGTAGGAGACAGATTTTAAGTTTGCAATTGCGATAAGATAACATTTGCCTCGTGTCGCACTTGCAAAACAAAAATTTTCCAGATGGGCAATTACCCTCGGTAGATGAGTCTGGAATTTCCTAAGAAACCGTTGTGGCTGGTGTGGGTGTTGTGGGTGGTGTGGACGCATCGTCCGGATCACGAGTCACTAAATGTACAGTTATGAACACTATAATACCAAGAAGTATTAAAGCTATGCACAATAAAGCCATATGCCATTTCCACGTCCAGAGCCATTGTGTCACTAAAATAATTATAAAAAGCTATATTAGAACGACAATTTTACGAGCTTGATAAAATTCATTCGCAATTATTATAACGGGTAGCACTATGTACGAAAGGAATATTATAATTACATAAAGCCCTTCGCGTAAAGCATTAAAATTCTTGTTTGATGTCACTCTGTTCACAATCGAGTAAACATATATTTGCGGCATGCAATATTTCGCCAATCTATGCCAGATAGCGTGACACATATATACTGTGAGATGAAAATAGCTCTTTTATATTTAGCTTTAATTCTAGTGGCGCAGCTAATGTGTAACATTTAACAATTTTCAATCTAAAATATCGTCGATATTAACCCTCCGAGGCTACACCTGTTTTTTTTTAATACGCCCCGGCCACACTGGGTGGTCGACACCTAGACGAATTCAGTCTCATAAGTCTCATTAATGTGCACGTAAAAATTCATGCAACATCTTAAGGGTGTTGTTCAAAAATATGTATGGTACAGAACTCGAAATATATGCTCGATAAACAAAAATGTTGTAATTTTCGGTCGCAATAAGAAATTACACCGAGGCCACACCTGTGGATGGTCACCACCCATAAATAATTTTAAAATGTTTATTAAGCATAACTGACATGGCTTAAAGTTTTTCTACTGTACGGATCTTTAAGAGAAAGACTCAAACTAGAGATCCTAGCTGAAGGGACACTGATTATAAAGCTTATCTTAAAAATATCGGGTTTGAATTTTTGTCTGAGTTGCCGTCACTTACAATTAGTGCGGCCTCGAAGGGTTAAAACTACATATATTCTGGAATAGTTTTGACAGGACCATTAGTCAAAGTAATTAATAATATTTTTGACATATCGGCTGTTCTTCCGAAAATGTTCATGCTCTATTGGTGGTGCCTCCTGTGAGGTGTACGGTTCATGAGCAAGAACGTAACGAGGCGACAATCGAAGACGACTGCTTCCACGTATTCACGAGACCGGGCTTCCCGACGAGGCCGGAATTGCCAGAGTGGTGCAACAGCATATCGCATTATCTGTACCGTATTTATAGTCAACTAACGTAAGTCGTTCATTCCTAATCCTCATACTAATCGCCTAACAATGTCGGAAAGAATCAAGATTCTCGTGCAAAAACGTACCTCTCTAAAATCTCAGATTACTAACGTAAGCAATCTTCTCGATAAGGGTAAGGTGGATAACGCCACACTAACATTACGAATTGCCCGCCTAACGGAATTATATCAGAATTTCGAAGATCTCAATGACGAACTCGTGGTATTAGAGCCTGACGAAGGACATCAGGACGAATTTACACACATCCAAGAACGTTTCTATTCTCTCGCGGGCAAGATAGAAAACATTTTAGGCGCGGCAAAAAATACGAACGCGGACGCCGGCATAGCAAACGACGAAACGCGAAATGATAATACAGGAGCCGTCGGTTCGGTCAAAAAAAGGCGAATCAAATTACCCGAGGCGCAGTTGCCGACGTTCGATGGCAAATACGAAAATTGGCTATCATTTAAAAACGCGTTTCGTAACATGATAGGCTCACAAACAGATTTATCTGATGTGGATAAATTGCACTACTTAAAATCCGCGTTGATTGATGATGCAGCTAATAAGGTGAGAATTTTCGCTATCGATGGAATAAACTACGTAAACGCATGGGAATTATTAGAACGCTCGTATGAAGTAAAGCGAGTATTAATCTCACGACATCTTTCACTAATATTGAATACGCCCGTGTTAGACAAGGAAACGATGAACGGTTTATCCAAGCTTGCGGACGATACACAACAACATGTCGCTTCGTTGGCGGCGTTGAATGTTACCGTTGGATCCGAAATAATCGTTCACATTCTAGAAAGTAAATTACCGAAGGTCACTTTAGAAAGATGGGAGGCCAGCTTAGAGAGAGACGAATTTCCAAAACTCGATCAACTGTACGAATTCTTGTACAAGTCCGCGGTCTGTGCGTCGAGAAAGGAAAGAGCAAAGATAGGAGATACGGAAAAGGGCAAAGGCGAGCCCCCAGGCAAAAAGAAGCGTTATGCATCGAATCAAGCCTTACTTATAAATTCTTCACGTAACTGCATAGTATGCAAAACTAAGAAGCATCCACTTTACTTATGCGATAGATTCAAGAAATTGCCAGTACCTAAACGAATCGAGACAGTAAGAAATGCGAAAATTTGTTACAACTGTTTACGTTCCCACCGGGACTCTCCTTGCAAGTTCTCTAATTGTACTATTTGTCGAAAACGACATAACACGCTCTTACATTACGATCAGTATGCGAGCACGAGTAAACAGGATGCTTCGAAGCCCGCTACCGCCAATCCCGAATGACTAACCGACTCGCACGGGGAGAGAACAATAAGCCTCGCGACAATATTACCCATATCAGCGCCACAATTATTGACGAGTGCGATGGTATACATCCGGGATCGTGAGAGTAATCTCATCAAGGTCCGTGCTTTACTAGACACGTGCGCTACCGCGAATTTCATTTCGGAATCCGTCGTAAAACGTTTAGGAATGCGAGTCATGGCACACTCAATACCGGTCGGTGCGATTAACGACACGATTACCGAATCACGGGGTTTAGTAAGAATTACGATACAATCGACTATCGATGATTTCCGGAAAGAATTAACATGTTTAACGATACCGACTATTACAGATTTAATTCCATCTGAAATATTTCCCCGAGAGTCGATTAAATTACCCGCAAATATCAGATTAGCCGATATAGATTTTCATCTACCGAGACCGGTTGATTTATTGATAGGTTCGGGAACAACGTTATCGTTATTTTCCGTCGGTCAGATTAATATCTCACAAGCAGGCCATGACTTATATCTACAAAAGACGCGTCTCGGATGGGTGATTGCCGGCGGCGCGACAACAAAGGACGCGACGAAAATGACATGTCATTTAACGGCTTTAGAAATTCAATTGTGCAAATTTTGGAATATCGAGGAGATCGCGACACATAAACCGAAATCTAAGGAAGAGATTAAATGTGAAAAACACTTCTCAAACACCGTGTAACGCGATAGCACCGGGCGATATGTGGTTTGTTTGCCATTTCGTGAGAAAAATCAATGTCTCGGCGAGTCGCGAACTATCGCGCTTAAACGCTTAATATCATTAGAGCGTAAACTTAATGCAAATGCCACGTTGAAGATGGAATACACACGGGTTATAGAAGAGTATCTCAATTTAGGGCACATGTCAATAATAGAATTTCCCGAGGAAGATGGATTTTACATGCCCCATCATGCAGTGATTAAAGAATCAAGCCACACCACTAAGGTTCGAGTGGTATTTGACGCGTCCGCGAAAACTAGCAACGGCGTATCTTTAAATGACCTATTAATGACAGGACCCACGATACAAAATAAATTATTTGCACATTTAATCAGATTTCGTATATACGTAGTTGTCATTACGGCCGACATAGAGAAAATGTATCGCCAAGTCCTATTGCATAAAGACGATCGACAATATCAGAAAATTCTCTGGCGTAGAAACGGCGAGATAACGACATTGCTATTAAATACACTCACATTCGGCAACACTTCTTCTCCATTTTTTGCAATCCGCTCTATAGTACAGCTCGCGGAAGACGAAGGTCATACGTACCCTAAGGCGGCTAAAGGCCGGTTTTCACACGCAATGATTAGTGGCGCCAACTGACTGGCATTCATTGGCGCCAGAACCGACTAGCAAACTCACAAGTATTTACACAGTGATTAGCGTATACTATGGAAAATATTTAACATTTATTAAACACACAGTAAATGACAGCAAGCATATAACCTCCAAATTTGAGGTTATATGCTTTGGCCAACAACCGCCAGTAAACGCCACATTACTAGCGCCAGTTTGTATCAAGTGTTTACACTTGCATTTTTACTGGCGTTAGTCGACTGGCGCGGCCTGGCGCCACCAATCATTGCGTGTGAAAACCGGCCTTAAGGTCCTCAAAGAACATATGTATGTAGACAACGTATTAACTGGCGCCAAAAATGTCAAGGAGGCTCGCGCATTCAGAGACGAGATAATTAATTTATTAGCTCAGGGTGGTTTTACAATTAGACAGTGGGCTTCTAATGAAAAAGAGGTCATTAAGGATTTAGCTGACAGTGAGATACACACGAATTTTACAGTAAACATAGACCGCTCTTTAAATACGTTAGGCATAATGTGGAATACGCGTACCGATACAATATGCTATTCAGCACAACCGACCAAGCCTACAGAAAGATTAACGAAGCGAAGGATATTAGCCGAAATCGCGAAGATTTTCGATCCATTAGGATTATTAGGACCCGTCGTTCTATATGCGAAGAAAATAATGCAAGATGTATGGCGATGCGGAGTACATTGGGATGAGTCGGTTCCGCAAAATATATGTACAGAATGGTCAGAATTTGCTCGGCAATTAGAATTAATAAATACGGTTTCCTTTGAACGCAGATTATTGATAAATAATTATCAAAACGTTTAGCTACACGGTTTTTGCGACGCTAGTAATAACGGTTACGGCGCGTGTCTCTACGTACGTTCGATAGGAAAAAACGGAAAAATTGTCACTAGACTACTATGCGCTAAATCCAGAGTCGCGCCATTGAAATTGATCACTATTCCCCGACTTGAACTTTGCGGCGCATTACTACTAGCACGATTATACCGCGAGACGATAAGTGAATTAGGTATTAATATCGATGAAACAACCTTATGGTGCGATGCAACCACAGTACTGCAATGGTTGAAAATGTCACCTCATTTACTTAAGACTTACGTGGCGAATCGAGTCGCGGAAATACAAGAACTAACCAGCGGAATCAAATGGCGACACGTTAGGTCGGAAGACAATCCGGCGGATGCGATATCAAGGGGTCAATTACCCCACGCTTTCTTAAAAAACCACACCTGGTTTACTGGACCTCCGTGGCTGGGTGAAAATGAGGGCAAGTGGCCCAACGAAAGGATACGATTAAGCGAAATACCCGAAACAAAGACAAACACGTGTTTAACGGTGACATCCGATAGTTTAGAATTATTTGAAAAATATTCCTCTTACTCTAAATTGCGTAGAATCATCGCGTATTGTCGTCGTTTTCGACTTGATAATCAATACACTGGATCGTTATGCGCGGAGGAAATTAATGAAGCGGAGATACGTATTTTAAGGCTTCTACAAGCTACGCAATTTTCAGATGAAATTAAAATCCTTAAAAATAAGCGCGTAATAAACCAAGGGAAACTCGCTAGTTTAAACCCGTTTTTAGACAAAAACGATTTAATTCGCGTCGGAGGACGTCTGCAAAAATCACAACTGACATTCTCACGAAAGCATCCAATCTTGCTACCGAATCGACATCGCTTAACCGATCAGATCATACGTGAATTTCATGAAGTCCATTACCACACGGGAATTCAGACTACCTTATATATTCTCCGACAAAAATTTTGGATAATGGACGGCCGAAATCAGGTGCGAAGAGTGATACGTGCATGCACGCGTTGCTTTCGTTTCGACGCCAAGGCAATAGAATATAGAATGGGTAATCTTCCGGCGGTCCGTGTACGCGAAGCGATACCATTTACAAATACTGGAATTGATTTTTGTGGCCCTTTTTATATAAAAGAAAAGAAATATCGAAATAAAACGCGAATTAAAGTATACGTATGCATATTCGTATGCATGTCTATAAAGGCGATACACCTCGAAGTGGTAAGCGATTTGACATCCGACGGATTTCTCGCGGCATTACGACGATTCGTTGCTAGACGAGGAATACCGAGTCATATATATTCGGACAACGGAACTAACTTTGTGGGTGCAAATAACCAGCTGAAAGAACTATACGTTTTGTTCAATTCAAACAAACATAAAATTCTATTAAATAATTTCTCAAGCGAACGCTGCATCAAGTGGCATTTCATACCACCAATAGCACCGCATTTCGGCGGTCTGTGGGAATCGACTGTGAAGCTATTCAAACACCATTTTCGACGCGTTGTTGGCGATTCTCTATTTACATTTGAGGAGCTAAACACTTTCACGATCGAGATCGAAGGAATTCTAAATTCCCGTCCTATTACCTCTCTTTCTTCCGATCCGAACGACACGTTAGCCTTGACACCAGCTCATTATTTGATTGGCAAACCGCTAACCACCCTCCCGGAGGGACATCTATCTTCTGTTCCAGCTAATCGACTATCTACATGGCAGCATATTACGAAGGTCCGGCAAGATTTCTGGGCTCGTTGGAATCTCGAGTATTTGAACGAGCTTCAAAAACGCCATAAATGGACCAAAGATGGACCAGAGTTGAACATAGGGACCGTCGTGCTCCTGAAAGAAAAAAATCAGCCGTGCTTACAATGGGCACTAGGCAAAATCACCACACTACACCCAGGTGAAGACGGAGTAGCTCGAACGGCCACAGTCAAAACCGCCACCGGAGAATTAAAAAGAGCGGTTAAACTTTTGTGTCCTTTGCCAATCGAAAATTAATTATGCGAAATAATGTATTGTCAAGCGAGATAATAATAAGTTACTTGCTATCGTTTTTATATATCAATTCGATGCGAGCGTTATAGCTATATAAGGTTGATCGTTACCCTCTCAACGGGGGGAGCATGTTGTGTCGCCGGTAAACGAAAGTCGTGCACGACGTAGCCCATAAGATAAATAAGATAAATAAATATATAAGGGCAGCGACGCAGACACACACATACACATACATAATTAACAACAAGGCGGCGTAACTTCAAGCGTCTTCGGTGCCTGTGATATGGGATCCGTGGCTTCCGCTATCTCCGTCTCGTTTCCAACAAAATAGGTCGTCGTGACTGACATATAAGCTGATTGGTGGATGTAAGCGAATCAGAGGGCGGATTTAGGATCCACCAATAGAGCGAATCTTACAGTTATTAACAAATAGCGGGAATCGTGGCGCGCGACCAGCGCGACTCGAGTCAGTTGGCGTTAGTCATTCGAAGAGCACGGTTATAGCGGAAGCACGATCGCACAATTTATTACACATTATACAAAACGTGGTCGCGACCCGAGTCGTCTCAAAGGCGTCATTGCGATCCGAGCATAAGCTCGAGACGTCATCGTGATCCTGAGTCGACATCAAGGCGTTGTCGCGACGTGTGCGTGTGTCCTACGCGTTATTACATGCAACCATCGGCTCGACCTGGGGCACATCCTCAAGACGTTGTCGTGACCGAATATATTATATACGAATAATTATATATTATATACGAATATTATATACGAATAATAATACGCGAAACGCGAACGTATTACTGTGCACCTTGCCAAAAACGGACATTGTAAAATAATATGAACCAAAATAAACAGACATACGAAACCACAGTGTGAATACGAATAGTGTTGATGCTGAAAACAATCCAATTGGTTTAGATACGCAATACAAAGTGTTGAAATGCTTAAATATAAAACGTTTTTGGAAGAACAGCCGATATGTCACAAATATCATTAACTACTTTGATTAATGATCTTATCACAACTATTCCAGAATATAGTTTTAACCCTTTGAGGCCACACTAGGTGGCGGCAACCCAGATCTAAACGATCAGAGTTTGTAAATAGTTCCTTCTAGAAAGGCATATACTAAAGGTATTTTTTGCGACTTAAATAAAGTTTTTGACATCAACTATTTATTAATGTATTGATATTAGATTGATGTCTAATCGACTAAACATTTCAGGCTAAATATGTACGCAACACAAATTGTCGAAAATGTTTAAATGTAAAACGTAGAGAACAGAATTTGATTCTATGATGTCTCTGAATTTACCAAGTAATTATTTCTTCGTTCTACTAATTACTTCGCGTTCTACTAATATATTTAAAATTATTAGGACAAATATTGATTCTCTATAATTAGATACTCAATATATTTATTTCACACGTTTTTAAATTATAAACTTGAAAGAGTTGAAAGTATATTTTTCTTTATTAGGAAAGATATTAGAGTAATATCTTGTTGCGATGATCTCGATAAAGAATATTAATTATATTCAATTTATAATATATTGTACTTAGCATATTTACATTATAATTCAATTTTGTGGTTACGATTTATAATTTCTTATATAAAATGGCATTTTATATACAACTGTTGTTATCCTAAGATACAAAAACTTACGAAAGATCTGTTTTTTTTTTAAGTTATATATCCGGCGATTTTATGCTTAAACATATCTATACTTGCAAAAAGAAAGAAGTATAGGAAAACTAAAAGCAACGGGCCTGTTGCGTTGCACGATTAACTATTACCTTTATTTAAATTAGTACTTTGCGGAAAGATGCATCCGTTTGGAGATTCGTTGTCTTTACTCGTCGACAAATCCGGGGTAATGTCGAAGGCGCTGGCGTCAGGTTTACTCTCATCTTGAGTTGAACTAGACGTGTAAACGACATGGTTTACATGAATGGTAACCGGACCATTGTAGTTGACTTCATTACCCAGATGCACATTGCTCGAATCCTTCACGCGAACGTCACTGAAATTTGACGAATCAAGGTTCGGAAAGGCGATGTAACCATTCGTGGTATCGAACGCTTGATGCTGCTGGACGATGGTCGATATATACCGGCGGATTCATGATCCAGCCGCCGGCGCCGCTTTCCTCGACATCCGTCTCCTCTTCTTCATTGTCGTCGTCTATAACGTCACTGCACTGCGTAGAGGAATCTCCAACGCTATCATTGTCCGGAGCTACGACCGCGATTTCCTTCACCGAACATCCAGCCTCGCCGCGAAACCTGTCGACCGAATGACCCTCGGCAGACTCAACAGTACCATTCACGTTGTCCTGCTGCTTCTGACCCTGATAGTGATTACCGTCGAGCGTTTGATGCTGCTGTTGTACCAATGTTGCTGTTGCACCAATGTCGCTATCCATGCGCTATGCTAAAAATTCACCTTCTTTACATCAGATACGTATTAACCCTTAACTAGCACGCGGGGTGTCAAACACCTCAAAACGAATTTCGTCAAGTTCTCTATCTCAAGAACATCGTGTTAAATTTTTATCAATAAATATTTATTTTTGACTGAGATATGATTTTTTTAGCAAAACAAGCCATTTTTCATAACAAATTTATTTCAAGAATTTTTTTGGAGCTTTAAAACTAAAAATTTCATAGTTTAGGCTAATGGGTATCATTTTCCAGTGTTTAATGTATGTACTTGATTTTTTTCAAGCCTCCATTTCGCCGTACCCAACGTTCAAAGTGTGTGGGGTGTACAACACCCCGTGTGCAGATAACGTTCGATCGCGGACGTGTGCTAGTTAAGGGTTAAAATGCGATACACCGCATGCAGCAGAATACGCTCGAGAAACAGCTGCAGGGTCTTTAGATAAATTCGTCAGGTCGCTACGAAATTCTCTCACAATTAGAATATAAATGTCCGGTTTAATTTTTTGTCTTTTAATCTTCTCTTTTCAAATAACAAAAGAAAGATCAGTTTGTAAACATAATTCTTATTTGATTTTTTTTACAATTTGTGAAAACTTCGAAGGTAAAATAAAAGACAAGCTCGAGAACATCAGGGCTGCGTTGAGAAATTCAACCTTGGTAACTCTAAGCTGTAATTTACCTCACGTATATTATAGCATTAGAATTACTTAAGTATGCCTGGGCGTAATTCCTGAATGCACCCTAATATTTTAAATTGACGCAACCGGTCGGCAACAATCCGCTAAATTAAAAGATTAACTGACTTATATTTAGGATTACCTTGCACAAATTACCATCCGGCGGCGGTCACTTTGTCAACACTAAAATCACCATTGATCTATGACGACATGGTGCTGTCATTGTGGAAAGCGCTCCGCGGGCAGGAAAACTTTACTTGATCTGGCCCTAACGGTTTTCAACACGTCGCATTGACACGTACCACCTGCAGTTGGAGGATGCACCGTCCCGCGGGAACAAAGTACAATCCGAACAAGAACGGACTCGGTTCAAGTCACTATCGGCTATTTTCATTGATCCTATGACACTGTCAGACAGATACTGGCTTCAGCGATAACGTCACACGGCTACTGAAAGACGCGCCTTGGAAGTGGAATCGTGGAAGGCGCTCGTTCTCGCTCGCGAGAAGCAAAGCGAGGTGAAGAACAGAAAAACGGAGAACGAGAGCAGGCGTGCACTAATTGCACGATAATCCCTTTCGCATAATAGGTCCCGTATTTAATTTGAATAATAACTCCTTGGATTCCTGGCAATCATGTGCTGATACCATACGTGGATGGCACCGCGGTCACTGTGGTCGCATCTCAATCTATATCATTGCTGCGTATTAAAATGAATTAAGCTACCGTAAACTTAAAGCGATGCTGAGAATATGTATATATGTCTTGAAAGTGCACGACACTCGTTCTTATTGAAAAGAATGGATTTTGCGATCGCAAGCCGCTTGTTCAGCACTCATTGACGAACGAACTACCGATGGAATCAAAGCACGAGTAATGGCGACATTATCTCCGTTCAATCCGACATAAAACAAACTACTGTTGCGTTTTCTTGTCGAATGTGCTCGGAAATCGTTGTCCCCACTCTTTAACTCTTTCCCTCAACCACAACTGTTACCGACATATCTGCGGCATGCATGTGTGTGCGATAACGTTGTTTCAGACGGTTTTTAGTCTTTTCCGTGGAATCGAGTGAACTTCATTTGGTAAATGTCTAGATTAAGGGCGACCTCACCGATTTCAATGACCTTGATATATGTTGTCAAGGTTGTGATCCCGAATGACCTTCAGAAGGTTTTAAAGCAGTAAATTGTTGATAAATTGTATATTAAATATATGTGAGTATTGGAAGGCATAAATGACTAATATATATGTCGAAATAGTTCAACATTTTCCACGCGAGACGAGTTGTCACATGGCCCATGTGATTATCATCATCCTTCGATATCGATGGCGAACTGGTATCATTTCCACATACATCTAGAAGAGCCGACATCGAACGTTCTTCCGTTCTTCTACCTGCCGAAAATGAAACATCATCAGGTTGTTATAAGAGTTGTATAGAAAAGTCAGATGACTATAGATTAAATTATACATATATATGAAATATAAAAATAAAATTATATAATATAATAAAAATATATCTTTTATTTTGCTAATTGAAGAAAAAGATTAGTTTATTATTAATATATAAATTATATCAAGATTTCTGTTCACGTTCTTTTGTTGGTTTCAGGAGGAAGGTATATAAAATCTTATATCATGTTAAAATAATTAAAATGGTATATTCGTGACAATATTTGGTTTTATCGACTTATGTCGCTACAAATTACAATGCATCAACAAAGGCACCAATGTATGGTCACACCGCATGTATACCTCGTGGCTCCGACATCGCGATAGTCTTAATTAAAGCCGTATATAGAACCAGTTTTGCTACCAAAAATAACACTCTTATCCGAGGAGAAATTGTCCTTCGCACTCAACGGCGAGCTCTTCCACGCCAAATGCCCCGATCTGTCCTGGCCACGAGACACGTGCTGCGGCCGGTCGCTTCGCGTGCGGTTTCCTTACCTCGGCTGGGACTAGCAGCAGGAGGCGGCCGCCTTTTCAGATAAACGAAAATAGACGACCACGGTACGTTCCGGACTTTCGCGGATTCTTTGACGACCGGGAGCGATGGAAGTAGGTAAAAACACACCGGTTGGCGCTTGCGCGTCCAGGGATCAATGCCTCGAGTGTTCTCAGGAATTCTACCTATACTTGCGCGCATTCGCCTTAGGTGAGTTTGTACATTCGCGTTTCTTTTTGACAACAAGAGAAATAGGCTACGGTCAACGTGACGCTACAAATCCTTTAAAGCGTTCTTCTTCTTCTTTTTTCTTCATTGAAAGAAAAGAGAAGAGGAATGCTTCGAAGCATTTGTAGCGTCACGTTGACCGTAGCCATAGAGCGAGATCGAAAGTCGCAGGCGAACGGCCATAAGAGTCCACGGAACGAAGATTAACTTCAATTTCCTTATACTTTTACATGTACATTGTTTAATCATATACCGCTAAGGTCACTAAAAATATTTAAAATGGATACATTTAAAATGAGTAACGATATGTTAAAAGTATTCCGGCCACGCGGTTCTCTCTATCCAGGAGACGTAATAGTAGACTCGGGTACACGTCAGATATGATGCAGAGGTCGTGGCTCAAGACTGACCCCGATTATGATGTACATGCACTCATGGTCCGTGTTAAAGACGGCGAGTGGTCCTCCTCTGTCACCCTTGAACAGCAACGAGTATTTTCTATTATAATTCGCCTCTGCTTACAAATGTTCTGTTTATAAAAATAATTTAACGTTCTTTTCCCAGTTGAAGTTAACCAAGTTTTTGGTCTCTTACTAAAGAAATGAAATTGAAAAGAAGCAATTGTAAAGCTGCGCATCATCAGATTTAACTTTAAAACGATTTTAAAAGACTCGCGTTAAAATGAAACTTTTATTGAGATTTGAAAGAGACGAGGGAACTTTCTCGTTGCAAATAAATATATTTATTTATTACCTGGCAAGTATATCTTCCCCGACTTGTTCCGCGCATATTTGCCATGCGTTGACAATCCCTGAGAGCATGAAACTGTTACTCGAGGAACGGTATCGACCCTATGAAACTATATATAACGAATGACTACTCTATGAAACTTATTCAGTAATCCAATGCGTGCTTATACGAAAATGTTCGCCAGTGTATCGTAATACTGGAAGTAAAAGTAAAAACTCGATCGCGAGCTTAACGGCGCGCGAGAGTTTAAAAAGTTACATTGGATACTGTCGTGAATGACAATCGGTTATTCATGAATCGATACTTCATGCAAATCACGAATTTCCTATGGGGTACGGGAGAGGAGGGCATAAAAGCCGGACGGAATCCGAATGGAGCCAGTCGTTCATTATTTTCCATCAGGTGCTTCCGCAATGAGCGCCATTTCAGCAAGTCATGCATGTTAATAAAGTACTTTTAACGATCATCCTTTGCGCGGTAAATGATCTATATTAAGCAGGTATAAAGGCACCAATTCACTTGCTTTTCTGATTCAATTTAAGGAATTTTAATTTTACCCTGTAATTTTTATATTTTTTGTAAACAATCCTGCAAAATTTCAATTTAATTATATATTAAACTGATGGAATTAATCTGAATTTATTAAATTTCCTGTTAATGAAAACAGAAATATAATTATCTTGAGTAGACAAACGCATGGTGCGGCGATCGAACGTTGACACGGAATGCCATCAAGACATTTGATTTATCGTCGTTTGCGATGTTTCAATTTTCCCAAAATTCTGACCCAGTCGACCGCAGCTCCAGGAATGGGTCCAGAACGGTATCGCGAGTCTGTTACGTGTTACGTCTCGTGTCCGTAAGTACCGGAAAGGAACCGATGAACATCGAGTTCAGACCCGAGGATGGACCACGTGCCGCGGGAACGTATCAACGGCGCTTTGGATATTGCGGAGAGTGGCTCATTGAACAGTTGAGAAACGGTCTTGGTCCTGACATTTGACTGAACAGGCAACCTGTCCCTAATACATTTTTGATGCCACCTCTAGCTTCCTTTAAAAGTGGTAATAACTTGATCCGCAACAGCGCGAATGCACTCGAATACAATCGATAGAACTATAAACTATGTTAGCTTAAGTTAGTAGTAGAATAGCCAGAACTCTAAAATAAGAAATAATCATCAAGTACAAATCAGTCTGTGTTATTATTTATTTTGTGTATAATATGTGTGAGTTAAATGATCGTTAAGGCCGGAACACAATACAAAGGTACAAGCAATAGGAACAGGGAATATAGCAACGGAATGCATTGATACGCGGCTTCTGATAGGTTGAAAATCTACATTCTGTTGCTATTTTCTATTTCTATTGCCTGTACCTTTGTATTGTGTTCCGGCCTTTATTGATAAACGTACGTGTTTGCAAGAAAGACACGCGTATAAAATCTAAGATAATAAAAATATACGTAGTTATACGGATATTTTATCGTTTCATGGAGACGAAAGTATTTACAATGCCCACACTTTCACATAATCCACTTGAAGCACCGTTCTTGTGTCCCATGTGGGATGCCAGTGATTTATCGCAAGATAGAATCTGTACAATGCCTGTAAAGAACAATGTATTGATTGCACTTATTTGTTAAAATCTCTTACATATTTAGCTCTAAAAGTTTCTTAAGAAATTTCATCTTAAATATTCAGTGACATACCTTCACTTCGACATTTCGCCAAGGTTTGGTATATCCGTTGCTCGTGACGTGATCTTCAAATTCGCGAATGCCTCCGACAGCTACGCCCAAAGTCAAATATGACTGCGCAATAAATGATATCAAACTTTCAGCATTGTTACAAGATTTAGTAAAACTATGCAAATGGTACAAGAGTCTCTGTTAACGAAGAAAAATATAATATAATTTCAATACCGGTTTTCCAAACGACCCGTGGACGGCTTGCTCGCCGTACTGCACTCCGTCAACCTTTGCTACAATGAGGCCGCTCTTCCATTCGATCTCGTAGATATGGAAATAATCCGACCAGGTTTCGCCCGACTGCCTTTTGGGTAGCGTCATGCGATTATTACTCTGCGCGTTACTCTCATTTAAGAATACGGTCAGTCCACCCGCGGCCAATATATGACCACTGACAGTCTCACCCTCGGGAGTCCTTAGCTCTTCGTTGCCCACCGAGGAAGCAATCCTGATCTCGTGATGCAGTCCCCATTGCCATTTATTCTCGGCACTCTCTAGTGTTATTACTACAAAACACGTACTTACAATGATCAAAATTGCAAGAAAAATCGATAGGGAAAAGTTGCGATAAACTTACCAGGATACACCCAATCGCCATGTGGCAATTTGGCTCTTATTTCGACACGCCCGAAAAGAAACTCAAATTTTCCCTTTGTATTAATACGTCCAGAGATTAGAGGAGGCAAGATGTAGAAGCCAGCGGCTACGCGGTAGCACTCCTCTGTAACAATTTCGCCTGTGCAACTAAAAAAAGAATATAATTAAGTTTGACTTTAATCTCTCTTTTACTTTCTTAATTCATATAATCCGCATACTTTTCTATTTTTAATGTTCCACGTAATACAAAGTTCGTGCCGTATTTAGTATTAAGCAGGATCGGTTTAATGCGCAGCCGTCCATCGCTCGTATCCGTTACTTCATTGGTCATATAGACGACAAATTCATAATCCTAGCATCAAAAATAGCATAACAGTTTAATGAAAACCGTTTTTTATAAATGGACACTTGTCGGCGATACGTACCGGCGGGCCGGAAAAACGATTCAACTGATTCCATTTTGTGGCATTGAGATTATCGAAGTTGTCCTCAAAGATGAGCTGATGTGGACAGGCTTGTCGTCCGCGTCGATTGCCGTTCTCGAAGATCCATGTGGTCGATGCCGTCGTGCAATTCTGCGAACTTTCAACTATGTTGCCAATGTACAAGGTGCCATTGTAATTGTAAAAATTTAAAAATAAAAGTTTTAAACATTATAACAAGAGAAAAAATCACGGACAATTGCATATTTGTATGTAATAAATAATCGCTCTTTTGATAAATCAAATTAAATCATAAATAAATGATAGAGTAAGATTGCATCGTTTACCTATTATCGTTGAGATTTATTCATGCCATAGTACAGACACTTTGTAAAACTCGAAATATTCTATGTGTTCTTTTTCCTTCATTTTTGGATCTTATAACAATAATCTTTAATGCATCTATCGCTCTTCTATTTTCTTTTTAAAAAATTTCAGTTCTATGATTTGCAATGCTTATCATTTTTACATATTTATTTATTTTAAAATAGTTAAAAATATATAATTACTAGTTTAATACCTCTGCAAACTGGTATATTAAGCCATTTTCCCCCGATACTGCAGCTAACGTCGGGCGAACCTCTTATTTTATATCCCGAATCACAAGAGTAGACGAGATAAGATCCTAATCCCAGTTCCGTTCCTTCTGGAACGTTACAGTCCTGTCCATCTGAGCACTGCGATCGATGTAACTTCCAGCGACCGTTTTGCGGTTGCGGAGGTGCTTTGCAAGTGTTTGTGCTAGAAGGTGTTCCAGAAGGACGTGTTGGTGCAGGAGTCGGTGGCGATCGTGTAGTTCCTGTTGTTGGTCGCACCGACGGTAAAAATGACCCTATCATGATATGATATGACCCTATATGATATGTGACACGTGGAAAGTAAAGAAAAGCGCGCTTTTAA
Source organism: Temnothorax curvispinosus (assembly GCF_003070985.1). NCBI lineage: Eukaryota > Metazoa > Arthropoda > Insecta > Hymenoptera > Formicidae > Temnothorax > Temnothorax curvispinosus. The sequence continues at coordinate 28,156 of NW_020222637.1, forward strand.
GTAGACGAATAAATGGAATAAATATATTACATTGCAAAATACAGATTTTAAGTTTACAATCGGGATAACATAACGTTATAGCTTCATGTCGCGCTTGTAAAACGAAAATTTTTCTAGATGTCTAATTACCTTCGTTCGATGAGGTTGGAATTTCCGGGGAGACCGATGCGTCTAATTGATGAATAAAATGTACAGTTATGGGCACTACAATAGCTAGAAGTATTAAAGTTTTAACGCACGATAAAACCGCACGTTTCCACGTCCAGAGCCATTGTGTCACTAGAATAATAATAAAAAACTGTATTAGAACGTTTGTTTCACGAGCTACTTATTAATACCTTTCGATAAAATTCGTACACAATTATTATGACGGGTAGCACATGTATACGGAAAGAGTTTTATAATTACATTAACCATTTCACGTAAAGCATAATTCTTATATAATTCTTGTTTGGTATCAATTTTCCGTTATTCTATTCACAATCGAGTAAAGAATTTGCGGCATGCAATATCTCGTCAATCTATGTCAGACAGCGTGACACACACACACACACACACACACACACACACACACATATATATATATATATATACTATATTTATATATACTGTGAAATAAAAATAGTTCTTTTATATTTAGCTTTAATTCTTGTGGCGCAACTAAAGTGTAACAATTTTCAATCTAAAATATCGTCGATATTAAAACTATATTCTGGAATAGTTGTGAAAAGACCTTTAGTCGAAGTAGTTAGAGATATTTATTGTGACATTAAAATTACTTTTAAAAATTGTTCCAGTCTGAATGGTTCTCTGATAACATTATCATAATTCACGTACGAGAAAAGAAATGGCTATTTTTCCGAAAACTTTCTTGCTCTAACAGGTCAACGTTTGTAAATAAATTTCTTTTAGACATGAACTAAAAGGAAGAAATTATCGAAATTACTTCAAAATAGATAAAGATTGTATATCATTGATTCTTATCGCATTATTATAGCAGAACTATCAGTATTATCTACCTAGAGATAATTAGTCAAATCGACGTCAATACACCGATGAATGATTGACGTCTCTCTCGAATACTGATTTATATTTTTGTCATCTGGATGTGGAGCCAGATGAAAGACAATAGAAATCTTACAAAAATATTCGCAATTGTTTAATTGACGTAAAAACAACTATGATGAGATCGGAGATGACAAAGATATGATCAGTCAGTATTTGACATCGACTATTTATCAATGCGTCGAATTGACGTCGATTCGACTAATAATTTCTGGCTACCCAGCCAAATCAAATTCTCTTCGTTTCATATGTAAACATTTCAACACTTTGTGTTGCTTATTACGTACCCATGCACGTATGCTTACATGTACCACGAAATGTTTACCTATAAAACAAAGAGAATTTGATTCTATGATGTCTTTAAATTTATCAGATTAAAATCAGTGTCCGCAAGTATAATCATTGCGTTCTACTAATATATTTAAAATTTTCAAGATGAATATTGATTCGTTCTTTAATATTTAGATACACAACATATTTATTACACACGTTTTCAAACTATAAGTTTGAAAGAGTTGAAAGTATATTTTCTTTATCAGGAAAGACATTAGAGTAATGTCTTGTTACGATGATATCAATAAAAAATATTTACATTTATTTATATTCAATTTATAGCATATTTAGCAATTAGCATAATTACACTATAATGCAATTTAGTGGGTCGCGATTTATTATCTATATATTATCTATATATATAAGTACCGTCTTCTGTCTGTATGACCGCGAACTACTCATTCATTAATGGATTAAATTTTTACTAAAAGTATATGAAATAGAGGTAAAATTTTTCGCGGAGTGCTATAAAGTGTATAATTTTTTGTTACCGATCTTTTTGGAAACCTGTTTGGAAATTATTCAAATTTCGAGAAATAATAAGTATTAATTGACCAATTTTTTTGAAACCAGTGCCAACATTTTTGTAATTTTTGGAGGATAAGTTTAATTTTTATTAATGGATAATTTTTTATTAATGGATCAATTTTCTTGAAACCTGCAGTGCCAAAATTTTTCTAATTTTTTGTTGATGATTTTGATGAAACTGGTACCAAAAGATTACTAATTTTATGGGGATGGCTACTATGGGGTTGAAAATTGGAGGTTTTATGGGGTTCTATTAATTAATGGGTGAGTTTGGGAAGAGGGGAATAGATTTTGAGCCCGCGCTTTGCTAGTTTATTATATAAAACTGTATCTTATATAAAATTGTTGTTAAACTAAGATCCAGAAACTAATAAGGGATCTGTTCTTTTTAGTTATCCTGCGATTTTATGCTTAAATATATCTAGGTATACTTACGTAAAGAAAAAAGTATATGTATTATAGAAAAACTACAAGCAACGGGTCTGTTGCGTTGCACGATTAACTATTACCTTTATTTAATTTAGTATATTGCGGAAAAATGCATCCGTTTGGAGCTCCGTTGTCCTTATTCGTCGACAAATCCGAGATATTGTCGGAGGGGCGGATAACGTCAAGTTCAATCGCATCTTGATTCGGAGTAGGATTCGTGTAAACGACATGGTTTATGGTAACCGGGCCATTGTAGTTGACCTCATTACCCAGATGCACATTGCTCGAATCCTTCATGCGGACGTCACTAAAATTCGACGAATCGGGATTCGGAAGGGCGATGTAACCATTCGTGGTATCGAACGCTTGATGCTGCTGGACGATGGTCGATACCGGCGGATTCATGATCCAGCCGCCGGCGCCGCTTTCCTCGACATCCATCTCCTCTTCTTCATTGTCGTCGTCTATAACGTCACTGCACTGCGTAGAGGAATCTCCAACGCTTTCATTGTCCGGAGCTACGACCGCGATTTCCTTCACCGAACATCCAGCCTCGCCGCGAAACCTGTCGACCGCATGACTCTCGGCAGACTCAACAGTACCATTCACGTTGTCCTGCTCCTTCTGACCCTGATGGTGATTACCGTCGAGCATTTGATGCTGCTGTTGCACCAATGTCACTATCCATGCGCTATGCTAAAAATTCACCTTCTTTACATCAGATACGTCTTAAAATGCGATACGCCGCATGCAGCAGAATACGCTCGAGAAACAGCTGTAGGGTCTTTAGATAAATTCGTCAGGTCGCTATGAGATTCTCTCGCTTCCAATTAGAATATAAATGTCCGGTTTAATTTTTTGTCTTTTAATCTTCTCTTTTCAAATAACAAAAGGAAGATTAGTGTGTAAACATAATTCTTATTTGATTTTTTTTATAATTTGCGAAAACTTCGAAAATAAAATGAAAAACAAGCTCGAGAAACGTCAAGGCTGCGTTCAGAAATTCAACCTGGGTAACTAAGCTATAATTTACGTCACGTATATTATAGCATTAGAATTACTTAGGTGTGCCTGGGCGTAATTCCTGAATGCACCTTAATATTTTAAATTGACCCAACCGGTCGGCAACAATCCGCTGAATTAAAAAATTAACTGACTTATATTTAGGATTATCTTGCGCAAATTATCATCTGGCGGCGGTCACTTTGTCAACACTAAAATCACCATTGATCTATGACGACATGGTGCTGTCATTGTGGAAAGCGCTCCGCGGCAGGAAAACTTTACTTGATCTGGCCCTAACGGTTTTCAACACGTCGCATTGACATGCACCACCTGCAGTTGGAGGATGCACCGTCCCGCGGGAACAAAGTACAATCCGAACAAGAACGGACTCGGTTCAAATCACTATCGGCTATTTTCATTGATCCTACGACACTGTCAGACAGTGTACTGACTTCAGCGATAACGCCATACGGCTGCTGAAAGACGCGCCTTGAATGTGGAATTGTAGAAGGCGCTCGTTCTTGCTCGCAGAAGCAAAACGAGGAAAAGAACAGAAAAGCGGAGACTAAAAACTGGTATCACATGCATGATATTCCTTTTCGCACAATAAGTATTATCCTATTTAATTTGAATGATAACGCCTCGATCGGCTTCTTCATATGTGCTGAATGTGCCAAATCTATCAGCAAATCAAGCTGCATATTAAAGCGAATGTAAATACAGTGCGATCCGAAAATATGTTGTACATATGTATTATATTTCGGAAGTGCGCAACGCTCGTTTTTATTAAAAAGAACAGATTTTGTCGCAAGCCTCTTGTCAAATCAGTCACTGACAATCGAATTACCGATGCAATCAAAGCACACGAAATGACAGCATTATCTCCGTTCAAACCGGCACAGAACAGACTGCTGTAGCGTTATCTTGTTGAACGTGAACGGAAATCTGTGACCCCACTCTTTGCCTCTTTCCTTCAATCAATTATCAATGACATAGCTGTGGCACGCATGTATGTGCGATATTTGCGATAACGTCGCTTTAGACAATTTTTAAGGTCTCCGCACAATGAAAAATATAAGGAACAAGGAACAGATATTAACGATTAGAAATAAGAAATTAAAGGAATAAAGCTGGTGTAGCATTAATGCACGGCTTCCGATAGATTAAAAATCTATTGTCTGTGTTATTCCCTGTTTCTGTTGCCTATATTTTTCATCGTGCATTCAACTTTATTCTTGATTCTTTAGCTCTAATCGCTAATATCTGTTTCTTATATTTTTTATTGTACGGAGACCTTTAGTCTTTTAGTGGAATCGAATAGACTTGTATCTTTATTTCTATAGTCGGAGATTTCTAACACCAATAACATACACGAAACATCTATATTACTTTTATTATATATATTTTTGCAATTAAAGATAAAAGATTAGTGTTTTGCACTTATTACGTCACGATTATTTGCCTCGAATTAAGAGGCAGTGCATTATAAAAAAAAATTTGGAGCTAAGAGTTTCGTAGAGATCTTTCTATATATAGACAAGACAGACTTATATATTTAGTTATATGTATAAATATATATTTTAAAATTAAATTTAGAAAGACATTGTTTTAAAGCAATTTTCCATATTTTGAAAAAATCTACTAGAATGAACCATAATAATATACCATATATACCTACTTTTTGGATACAATAAGATTATATAAATTTAATTAAATTTAACATGCCCCGACATGTCAATACATGTTTTACTTCGATATAGTATTTTATATAATATTTTATATAATATATTATATAATATTTTATATAATATTTTATATATATAGTATTTTATTAAATAATAGTATTATTGAATAAAAAAAAATATTATATTTACCTAATAATAATATAGTAGCTTCGCCGACATGTAGCCCGTAGGAACAGCCGCATTAACAGCCTCTTTTCGCTTATTTATGAGCCAGCAGAACTCTGCCTGCTTCAAAAATTTAGTTTTTTTAAACACCCTCTATTTTCCATGCAAACTTTCTTTCAATTATTGTATATTTGCCTTTATATCTGTCTTACCTTCCAAGTTAGGTCACTGTCAATATTTTTCTCCTTTAAGATCTTCTTTTTAACCATAACTGTCCTTTTCTGTTCCTTACTTTTCAGTTTCTCTGTAATCATATTTGTTCCTCTTCTTGTTCAGAATTTGCTTTAATTTCTACGTGGACTTCTTTTTGTAACATTTTTTCCACCGCTTTTTCTACAGTATCTCTTTTTTGGACCTCCCACTTTTTTATCACAGTATTATTAGTTTTCTTATTTCTCTCTCTTATTTAAATTAAAAATGCAAGAGGAATTTCTCTTATTTTTAATTTTAATATTTATTTAACAGCAAATCAATTTTATTATAAAGTTTGACCAATGTCTTTTATATCTTCTGTACTCAATATATATTTATATGTGACATTCCCTTCCTTTATTCACTAATTAACTTGATTTAATTAAATTTATTAATGCTACAAAAGCAGAGACTAATTCTTTTGTCATATATTTTACTGTATTCGAGTGTAAGAAGATTTTATATTTGGAACGAAAATAATAGACCTGCGATATATTCAGTTAACTGAATGAGTTAATCTGAACTTGTTGGAATTATATCTCACTGACATAGATATATAGATGCACTGCAAATGCAAATGTGTTATTTAGCTAAAACTCTTCTGACACATTTTTTGCCGTTTTAAATCACGTAAATTATTTGACACGATTGAACGTATTATAACTTTTAATTTAATACGGTCAAAGGTGTTAAATGACGTAACTTAAAA
>NW_020222638.1:0-2989 GCF_003070985.1 Temnothorax curvispinosus
GAAGAATTGAAGCGAGCAATTAAAATAACTTGCAGTTCTTACTGTTCCTAATTTACGTATACTAGTACCTACAAGTTTATATGTTTGTTTTTAAAGATAATAAGACACATTACGTTTTGTTTTTTTGGATTTTTTATAATATATTTTATTATTTTGTATACATCTTGTATGTGCATATGCAATACTACTAATAGACCAAAAAATAAAAATTGAAATTGTTCCGCCAAAAATATGAAAAAAATATATTTTAATAAATATATGCACTTAATTTATGCTCTATTTTTTAGATTTTACCTTTTTCCTCACTTGAAAAAACTAAAAGTTTTAAATTAAACTTTTTTAGTGAGAAATTTAATGAGAATTATTATGAGAAATTTTGCAATAATCATATTTGATTTCTCATAACAGTTCTCATTCCATTATTTATGGAGTTTTTAATTGTGATCTCAATAAAATTTTTTCAGTAGGGTGTATATGTGAGTATAAAAAATAGTCAATGACATATTCTCCATTCTTAGAAGCAAAAATGGCTGCGAAATGAGCAATCTAGTGGTATATAAAAGTCTGTGGAAGAAACTGAGCCACTAGTGCATATGCGCACTGTCTGTGAAGCGCGGGGAGCACACACTTCTGCACAACGCATAATGCGTAAGCATAAGAAAATTGATTGGTCTATTTCCTTATGCACATGTGTATGGACCAATCAATTTTCTTATGCTTACGCACTATGCGTTGTGCAGAAGTGTGTGCTCCCTGCTTTAGTATGCCACGTGCTCTAGCAATAAGTATAGCACAAGCAGTCTGTCTCGTGAAAAAAGAAATTAGAGGTTAGATAATAATGTGCTAGTGTTTGAAAGTATGAACTAATTTGTAAGAACATATGCATATCATTATTAAATAATTAAATATTTTAAAGAAAAAACAAGTTTCTTAAAGTTTATTAAATAAAATATGGAAACATTTTTTTTCTAAATCTGATATATCGTGAGCACGTGCTTCGTGTTCTTTTTTTTACCACGTTAGTAAAAAAACAAAAAAAATTGCAAAAATTGCTCATGTTCGCTGCACTTACGTTTTCTAAGTGACTAATATTTTCAAAAATGTAATATGTTATTTATAATATATTTTCTACCATACATATCGATATGCATAATAGCAATTAAGTCGAACATATATGAATACAGTGAATACAGCGAATAAAGGAAATTAAAGATTAATCGAAAAAGCTAATCGATTTTTGTACTCACTTTTTATGCGAAGTAGATTTAATTTATCCGTATAAAATAAAAAATCAAGAAAGAGAGAACATGTGGGAACACGCAGTCGGTGAGCACCACAGATACTAGACTGCGAGCAGTATGGGTGCGTTCCCACTATACGCGTCGCGCGTCGCGTCACGACGCCGCGTCATGAGTTATCCAATCAAAATGTTTTATTTTATGACGTCATTTCCCACGCGAGATCTTGTCGGAAATGACGTTACGGATTCGTAATAACAAGATTTCTCATAAAATAAGTTAGATTAGATCACGAATAGATTCGTGAATTTTTTTTTAATATACTCTTTGTATAATAATGCAGTGCGCTAAAGAGCCCGATTTTGCATTTTTGCTTTTATAAATTTATAATAAATAAAATACGGAGTTAAAGTGCAGTTTAAACTGCACTAGTGCATAAAGTGCACCTAAGTGCACCTGAGATTGCCTGGGTCTCCTGCCGACTCTTAACCGTCGGTTAAAGCTAACCGTGGTTGGTGAAATTGGCCCTCAGAGTAACGATCATATAACTAGATCCCTAGGGCGGAAAGGTAAAAATGAAAATAAATAATGCTTATAGCCAACGAGAAAGAGATAGCGTAGTTGGACGACACTCGGCGGGAAGATAGAATAAGCTTCGAAATGCGACAAAGTCGACGGAAATCTTGTTTGAGATAGCATAATTCTTGCATTAAACTAACATATAGCAATGTTAAAATAAACGTATTTCTCGAGATTCGATTATTGTCGTTCGTCGCATTTCGGAGCTTCGACTTTTTCACCGAGCGCCGAGCGATGATATTCGCCGTTACTTCTTTCTCGTTGGCTAACATTATATAATAATATATGCAACAGCATTCTATAACTCTTTATTGACTAGTTTGAGAGAGCATGGTTGATCGCATTAAAGGATACATAGCAATGTTAAAATAAACATATTTCTCGAGATTAATTTGTTCAGTGCCGTTTGTCGTATTTCGGAGCTTGATATATATAAACCTTTCCGCCGTGCGCCGAACGACGGTAAATTCGCCGCTATATACTTATTTCTCGTTGGCTATCGTTATGCAAGAGCATTCTAAAATCTTTTATAGTCCAATTCCGTTCAAGAGAGCATGCTTAATATTAAAGAACACACACATAACAATGTTGAAATAATAAACGTATTTCTCGAAAATTGATCAGTGTCGTCCGTCGCGCATTTCGGAGCTTCGACTTTTTCACCGAGCGCCAAGCGATAAAAAGTTTTAGAATGTTGGTATTAAAGTGCGATCGACGAGAAGAAAAAATGTCCGAAAAGCCGCGCGAGACACTCAAAGATTTTCAAAAAATATCGTTAGAGTAACATACGTGACAGAAATCCATGAACGAATCCATACCGAATCCATAACTTTGAAAAACACGAGACATCGTATATTAAGGAGGGTCCACATTATCGAGCAAAACCGCGAGCCGAACTTCGCCGCGAACCGATCATGCGTCCACATTATCGAGCCGAACCGCGAGCCGAACTTCGTTGCGAGCCGATCATGCGTCCACATTGTCGAGCCGACGGACTCGCGCGAGGCTCGCGAACCTCGAATCGAACATCAGTGCGAACCATCGCGTACTCACCCCACGAATCTGCAAGGATTTTGATGATACGCGGTTTGGCTCGCAGTGTCCCACCAAAAGTCGGTATTCTGACGAAACATCAAAAGATGCTTTTTATGATCAGATTATACGCTTTGTCG
>NW_020222639.1:0-10474 GCF_003070985.1 Temnothorax curvispinosus
TTGCTTCCCAGATTTTCATATCCTAATCCCGGGGTTGGACGTAACAGAACTTAAAAATTGGGGGCTCGTCCGGGATTATAAGTGCGATTTTTCGAGAGTGGTAATGAGTACGAGGTCTACATCTGATAAAGCCGAAGTTGATGAACTGTATAAACAAGCCATAGAGAATCAAGGCAAAATTGCACCCGTTAGTTCTACACCATACACATCCACTCCTTTTCCTAACATTAAATCAGCACCTAGACAACTTTTCACTCCAAACGTTGGCGAGATTGCGGAGGACAAACAAAATAATACGTCCGATTTCACCCTTCACGTTTCCGACGATTCCGCGGATAAAACAATATTACCTGGACGGCCAGTCGAATATAATTCTTTCATAAGCATCGCAGGAACAATGGCGCACGCTAACCCTTTTGCTAGTCTAAAATACGCGGTAGAGGCCGTTCCTTTCTTTGACGGAAAAAATATTCCGTTAACATACTTTATTGAAGGATGCGAAGAAGCAAAAGCCATGCTGCCCAACGAGGCAGAATCCCAATTCACTAAAATAATCAGAACCCGAATCATAGGCGAAGCTCGCCGTACAATACAGGACCAAGATTTCGACACAGTAGCTTCTTTAACAAAGTATTTAGAACAAGTTTACGGCGCGGCTAAAAATATTTATCAGTTGCAAGGAGAACTAGGCCACATATATCAAAAAAATGAAGAAGACGTCGTTACATATACAAATCGAGTAAAGTTATTAGGCAAACAAATATTAGAAGCCCATAAAAATTCGGGAAATGCCCTTCCCGGTCAAAATATTAAAGCATCCTTAGAAAGAGATATGTGCAAATGTTTTATTAGAGGATTAAACCCGGTGATCGAGCAAAGAGTAACGAGAAATTTAGACGTCCAGGGAACCGTAGCTGACGCGTTACGGATAGAGAGAGAGCTACACGAGATGACAGATTTACGACAGGGACCGAGTAGCCTATCAAATAAACCAGCAATTGCTACCCGATCTCTCGGAGTCTGTCAGATCTGTTCTAAAGAGGGACACACAGCATCTAATTGTAGAAAACTAACTCAATCTCCCCAACAATTACATAATAAAACTGCTTTGGGAACAGAGATTTTGATATGTCAGATTTGCAAAAAACGTGGACATAGCGCCGACAAATGTCGGCTCCGCGACCCTCAAGTCCAACGCCCTGTTAACATAATCCAAGAAAGTCAACTTATATGTCAATTGTGCTCTAAATCCGGTCACGACGCTAAAACATGCAGAGCAAACAATAATCAGAATATTAACAATCAGAATAAGGTTTTGATAATTTGTCAGTGGTGCGATAAACCGGGTCATTCAGCTAACAATTGTTGGAAAAAACAGAATGAACAACGTGATACAGAAAACAAATCAAAAATCGTTTGCCAAATTTGCAATAATTTCGGACACATTGCTAGAAATTGCCAAGCTAAGATGGAGTCAAATGTAACAGCCAAAAATTCATTATTTTGTCGCTATTGTAAGGGAGAAGGGCATCTCCTTGAAAACTGCGAATTGAGAATCGCGAGCAATAATTGCAGGCAAGCAATTATTAATCAGGGAAACTCCAATGGCCCCTCGAAGTCGGGTGTGCAGCAGGGGTCCGAACGGATCTCACACCCATCGACATCTCAGAAGACCCAATAGACAAAGAAACAATAGAGATACGACCCGTAACCGTAAACCTCGATAAACACCGACGCGTGCCGACCATTCAGGTAGATTTCGGTGAACCGATTTCACACGTCACCCTTATGCTGGATACCGGTTCTGGCCCGAATTTAATTAAAGAAAAATTTCTATCAAATAGCAATATCGTCAATCACAATAAACTTTTGCAATTAAGCGGTATAAACGAATACCCAGTTTATACGCTCAGAGAAGTTATTATACCACTCTTTGAAAAACCAGTAATTTTTAACGTAGTATCAAATGATTTGCCAATTCCACAAGCCGGAATATTAGGTAACGATTTCTTTGAAAAGACTTCCTCAATGATAGATTACGCGAAGGGATGTCTAAATGTGTCAGGATTTAATATACCTTTCTTTTCACCGGAAACCATTACGGCATCTCCGCGGTCAGAGTCTTTATTTTATGTAAGGATAGAAAACCCAGAAATAAAAATAGGATATCTGCCGAAATTAAAAATAACCCACGGGATTTATCTGGGAGATTCCATAGTAAAAAACAATTCCGGAAAGGCGTATGTAAAGGTCATAAGTACTTTAGACGAAGAAGTGGAAGTTCAGGTACCAACCCTGCGCCTTAAACCACTAAATGAATTATTCGACGAACACGAATCGGATATAGAGGCGCAAAACAACCAAGAGGGAATTACGCAAATCTGCAAAACGTCCCATGGAACGAGTGAAGAAAAAATAAAAAATAACGATCATGCAAGGTTAAATAAGGGCGAGTTTATAAATAAAAACCAAAATAAAGTAAGAGAAAACGAATTTAAAGAGAAGATTGAGAATAAAACTATAAGAGAAAATAAAAAATTAAATAAAAATTTCGATCTAGATACTCGAGAGGAAGGTTTCCAGACCTCCCCCGAAATGCTAGACTCCCAAATCCTTGGAGGGGGAAGTTACCAAACCCCTCCTGACATAAATAATTCCGAAATCCTTGGAGGGGGAAGTTACCAAACCCCTCCTGATATAAATAATTCTGAAATCCTTGGAGGGGGAAGTTACCAGACCCCTCCTGAAATATTAAATAATTCCCAAATCTCTGGAGGGGGAAGTTACCAAACCTCTCCAGAAGATTTAAATAATCCTAGAATTGCAGAGGCAAGTTTCCAGACTCCTCTGGTATATTCTACTCCCGTCGATTACGAGGAGGGAAGTAACCAAACCTCACTACATAATACGACAGAATTTTGTTTAAGAGAGCCAAAAAAGGAGAGCTCCTTAAATTAAGTGGAGAAAATAATATTTCCAAGGGTTGGAATACCCATAAAAAGTGATAATAATAAAAACAATACCTCTCAGGTTACTATTGCAGAACTTATGAGAAGAGTAAAATCATATAATCCCAATATGGAAAGAATTTATGAATTTAACAGAAAAAGTAAACCGTCTTCAAAAACCTTGGCATGCGCACAAGCTCGATTCCAGGAAATAATGAAAAATTTCCGGAACCAACGTAAATCAAAGCAACATCAGCTAATATTAGAAGCACCAACTAATGACGTTATTTCACGCGAATGTTTCGTATCATCCGGAGAACCTAAGGAAGATAGACTTACGGAAATTACAAAATTGCTACGATTAGAGCATTTAAATAACGAAGAAAGGAAAAGCGTTATGAAACTCATAAGAAATAGTCAAGATCGATTTCATATTCCCGGAGAGAAATTAACAGCAACTCATGTACTGCGACATCAAATACAGACAACAGATGATCGACCTATAAATACTCGACAATATAGATTTCCGCAAATCCACAAAGAAGAAATAAATAAGCAGGTAAAGGAACTGCTCAAGGCAGGGATCATAAAACCTTCTCAGTCACCTTACAATACACCCATTTGGATAGTGCCAAAAAAAGAAGATTCAAAGGGAAACAAACGTTGGAGAGTGGTACTAGATTTCCGGGGCGTAAATGAAAAAACCATGGGCGATGCCTACCATTACCGAACATTGTCGAAATTATCGACCAATTAGGCAATGCAAAGTATTTCACAGTATGTGATCTTGCCTCTGGGTTTCACCAAATAGAAATGGACCCCGCAGATAGCCATAAAACCGCATTTACGACTCCTAATGGTCACTATGAATTCGAAAGAATGCCTTTCGGGTTAAAGAATGCCCCCGCTACCTTCCAACGACTAATGGATCTAATATTAACAGGAATAGAAGGCGTATTCATTTATATGGATGATATTATTATTTCTGCTCCTACATTAGAAAAACACGAAAGAAGGTATAATTTAGTAATGGAACGACTCCGCCAAGCTAATTTAAAACTACAGCCCGATAAATGCGAATTTTTAAAAACCGAGGTAACATATTTAGGACACATAATAAGTAGCGATGGAATTAAACCCGATCCTAGAAAATTAGAAGCCGTAAGACAATTTCCTAGGCCAAAAACTCCAAAAAATATTAAACAATTTCTTGGGTTAGCAGGATATTACAGGAGATTTATACCGAACTTTTCAAAATTAGCTAAACCTTTGACGAACCTATTGAAAAACAATACGCCTTTTGATTGGACATCTGTTCAAGAAGAATCTTTCGAAAAATTAAAACAGGAATTGTGCCAAGAACCAGTTTTACAATATCCTGATTTTTCAAAACCTTTCATTTTAACTACCGACGCTTCTGGAATTGCCGTAGGAGGCATTTTATCACAAGGAGAAATAAATAAAGACCGACCAATAGCATACGCATCACGAACTTTAACCGACAATGAAATAAAATACGATACGTACGAGAAAGAAGCATTAGCGATAATATACTGTGTTAAACACTTCCGACCATACTTATACGGGCGGAAATTTACTTTAGTCACAGATCATAAGCCTTTACTTTGGTTTAAAAATGCCCAAGATGCAAATATGAGAATTCTCCGCTGGAGATTGAAATTAGCAGAATATGATTATGATGTAGAATACAAGGCAGGAAAAACTAATGTTAACGCTGACGCTTTGTCAAGAAATCCGGTAAATTTCGAAGAAGCAGACTGCAACGTAATTAATCATAAAAAACTTTTAAATCCAAACGATCGCAAAGATGCAGAGACAATTTCTAAAATGCTAGAAGAATCTGATGAGGAAGAAGAGGACGAAGATTTCAATCTATACCTCTCAGATGATGAAAAAATGGAAGAATTACCACCTGACGAGGACTCACCTGATGAAAATACAGATTCTATACTTTTTACGCAGGAAGAACTGCGTGAACCGCCGAAACCGAAAATTGTAGAAAAAGCATTAATCCACGACCCTCTTAAATATAATAGAATACAAACTCGAAGCCAGACAGCAAAAGATATACATGACCAGCAAGAAAGAACACAAGATCAGGGAGATGAAATCAAAAAAATAGAAGAAAGAAACGACCCGCCAGACAAAGAAAGCGACATTGAAGATAACGAAATAGTCGATAAAGAAGACGAATCTAGCAAATTTAACGTCCCCGCTAACGAAAATAAAAATCCACGAATAAAACCTACCGTTATTGATGATCAAACGCTCAAAGGTAATATAGTAGAAACTCGCGATTTGCTATTTTTACGCAAAGACAATTTGGCATACTTTGTCGACACTAGTGGAAAACCGTTAGATTCCGGAGCACAAAAGTTATTCGAACGAAACGAAATCCCACGATTAAGCCCGCTTACTTTAGGTAAAGCAAAGGCCGTAAAGTATAAAAAATATTACCATATAGCACTACCCATCAGTGAAGGACAACGGGAAGGCCCAACAATGACCTTAACGCAGATTACTGCAGTCATAAAAAACTTACAAGAAGTCGCCGACAGACTAAATTTAGAAACACTCAGCATTGCAAAGACAGATACTGTCAATAACGTACCATGGAATAACATAAAATCCGTTTTACAATTAACTTTTACTAATTCGGCAACCAAACTAATTATATGTAACGGATTAATTAAATATCCTCCTAGGGATCTCCGTTCTATTATAATCGGTGAAATCCACTGTTCGCCTACCGGAGGACATCGAGGCGTTACAAAAACCTATCATAGAATTAAGCATAAATATTACTGGGAAAATTTAAAAGCCGACGTCCAACAATACATACAACAATGTTTACAATGTCAATTGAAAAAATTGGTGCGAGTAAAGACTAAACAGCCTATGATAATTACTGACACTCCAGGATCTTCTTTCGATAAAGTAGCAATGGACATTGTAGGACCTCTGCCCAAAACCGAAAGAGGCAATGAATATATTTTAACTTTACAAGATCAATTAACTAAATTTTGCATGGGAGTACCCCTACCAGATCAAACTTCTGAAACAATAGCGGAAGCCTTCGTGGACAGATTTATTTGTGTATTAGGGGCACCTAAAGCAATATTAACCGACCAAAGAAGAAATTTTATTAGCGATTTAATAAAAAAGATTGCTAAAATATTCAGAATTCGCAAATTTCGCACGACGGCCTTTCACCCTCAATCAAACGGATCGTTAGAAAGATCACATCATGCATTAGGAGAATACCTTAAACAATACGCAAACGAACAAAAACAGTGGGATAGATGGACTAGCCTAGCAATGTTTAATTATAATACCAGTATACACGAAGCAACGAAACATACTCCGTATGAATTAGTTTTCGGTAAAATAGCGAGAATTCCATCAAACGAACCTCTGGCTCTAGAAGATAAATTAACTAATTACAGCGAGTATTTAATAAATCTCGTCACACAACTTCACACTATACAGACGAACGCTCGTGAAAACGTCGTCGAAGCTAAGTTCAAATCCAAGAGACACTACGACAAAAAAAGTAACCCTCGAACATTTAAACCCGGAGACCACGTGTTTTTGCTAAAAGGGCCTAAGCCAGGTAAATTTGGAGATCAATATACTGGACCTCACGAAGTCCTAGAAATACTAAATAAAAACAACGTGAAAATCAGAATCAAGAAAAATAGTCGAGTTGTACACCCTAACCGATTGCGAATTTCTCATATCAAACCAGTTAACGAATAAATAAATAAATAAATAAATAAATAAATAAATAAACAAATAAAAAAGGGGAAAATATTCCAACTACAAAAACAACTCAATAAGGTCATATAAATTTCAGATGGATACCCGGATTAAAGGAATAACCGCAATATTAATAATAATCATATGGATACGCCACACTCACGGAATAATAAGATATGATTGTGGGTCTGCTTCGGCAAATCTTACTACTCTATCACTAGTAAACGTTGAAGAATGCGATATTCCGCTACCGAAGGTCACATCCAGCCAAGTCTTCATACACCTAATGCAGCTCAATGAATTCGAATCTGTAAAGGTGATACAATGCAAGGTCGAAATCGATTGCTCAATTAAAAAATGTGGAATGTTTTCTCACAATTCAGAAGTTCTCAATGGGAAATATGCGTATATACACGAGGTATCTAAGGAAGCGTGTATACGAATGCATACCTATGGAACACTCGAATTTAAAGGAACTTATATAATGGCATTAAAACCTAATGAAACCACCAGTCGTCCCGCGACCTTAACTGGCATTGTGGACGCCGACGGAAAATGTTCCGGAGGATCCTACACAGATCTTTACGGAGCATGGACGAATGTTCTCGTACAAGCGACTGTCAAGATCACCCTGCAAGATTACATCGCCAACGTTAAGTTGAGCACCAACCGTATACATCTCAGATCAGGTGTGGTCTGTGATTTTAGTACCACCAAATGCACCGACATAGAAGGAGGAAACACCTTTTGGGATTCTATACCTGACAACTCCTGTAAATTCACCGCATATAGCACCTTGTACAGAGGGTATGCAGAAAAGGTGATCGACCACGCAAATGAACACTCTCAAAATGCTTATACTGTAAAAGCTGAAAACACAGTCTTTGCATTAACCAGCACTGGTAGATACTCAGCATGTGGATACACGCTCATTCGAACCGAACATCTGAAATTAGTAATTTGGGAGACCTTACCCGAAATGGACATCTCTAAACGTACCGGCCGTGTAGCCAATCTCGATCTTTTCACTTATATGAATTCAAAATTTGTTTACGTAGAAAAGCACATCCGTGGTCAGATTAATCAACTATATAGAAACATCTTATTGCAACAATGCGATCTCGAGTCAAAAATGATCCATAACGCTTTAGCTATAGCTACACGATCCCCCGATATCTTCGCCTACCACTTTATGAAGGGACCCGGATATATGGCTCTTTTAGCAGGCGAAGTAATTCACATAATAAAATGCGTTCCAGTAGAAGTAAAAATAATTCACGCTCAAGAATGTTATAAACAACTACCAGTAATGTTTAACAATGAGACATACTTCTTAACGCCCAAAACACACATATTATTACGGCAGGGAACACAGATCAATTGCAATTCACTTGCACCTCCCATGTATCTTCTTGGAGACTCGTGGTATAAAATTATGCCAAGACCTGTGGAAACACTGACCCCCACCGTCATAAAACCCACGACTAAACCTACCTGGAAATACGTTAACCCCGGAGCACTTGCTACTAGCGGCATATATACACAAAAGGATTTAGAAGATCTAAAGGACCACATAATGTTTCCCGCTGAGAGACCCGCCGTCCTCAACACCATAGCAAGAGGACTAATGGGACAATCAACCGTGTTGCGTGGAGGATCAATTTCCAATTTATTCGATGAAGCTTCAATCAAGAAAATTGCGATTTCAGCTTGGGAAAATTTCTGGAGCAAATTTTTAATTTTTGGCAATATTAGCGCTGGCCTACTTGGAATATATTTATTTGCAAGAGGCATTAAATTGATATTAGATACACTTGTACATGGATATGCTCTTCATACAGTATATGGGTGGTCGATATATCTAATAGGGGCGATATGGGACTCGTTAACTCAGCTTTCATTGCATTTGGGACAGGGAAGGCCTAAAACCAAAAGTGCCCATACTCCGGCTCCGAAAGACGATCCGGAACAAGGAACGTCAGCTAGCGCACCACTCCATGATCTTGAATGGCAGGCAAATGTCCAACCTGTCGGGTCAATGAACAAAAAAACTGAACACTCTTATCCCCTTCTCCCTTTGAAAGAAACTTCCACTTACACCTTCAAACTCAAAGGGTAGCAATAAAAAAAAAATAATCTATCACCACTCCTATAATCGCATGCTGCGACATGCAGATATTTTAACAACAAATTCCTTGTAGCCGGAAAAATGGAGATCAAATGCATCAACACCAGTCTGTTGAGCCGCGGCCCACTCGGGGTAAAAGTGATCCGGGTGGACTCCCCCACTTTTCTATGGGTCCACCTCAACGGTGGGCGTGAGGACCTCGACGAGCTCATCGAGGATCTAACGCGAAGGATGAATCGAAAGAGCGAGTTCCTCCACCTCCCACCTGACCAGATCGTGCCCGAAACGGAGGTCGCCGTTCGTGAAGGAAGACGGTGGCAGAGGGGCTTCGTGCTCCGAGTTGAAAGAGGGGACCGAGTGACGGTTGCCCTCAGAGACTGGGGCCGCGCCGTCCAGCGGCCTATGTTCGAGATCTACATCCTCGAGGATCGCTTCCGCCAGTTTGAATGGCAGGCCATCCCCTGTGGTCTAGCCCACCTCCAACCACTCGAAGGAAGGACGCGATGGTCCCGTAGGTCCATCGCCCTAACGAAACGCCTGGTCGAGAAAAGAGAGGGATGGATAAGGATCCGGCGGGCGGTCAAGGACGAAGCCGCCATCATCAATTTCCGAGCGAGGCCCGAGAGCGAAGACGAGACGCCAGATCTGGCGGAATTACTCGTGCAAATGGGATGTGCCCAGCACAGCGAATTCGAAGAGGTGGTGGCCATCCCTGGGATTCTCTCCTCCATCCATTTGTAAAAACAAAGAATCCCAGCGAATAAAATACAGCGAGCCTTTTGTAAACTTTCTTTGCGTAATCATTTCTTTGTTATTAATTTTGAGGCTTGCTCTAACGAATAACTTTAGACATTTAATTTTATCGTCTCTTATTGTCAAATATTTGCGTAGTATTTAACATATTAGTCCTAATCATGGTTTTAATTTCATAAATCATAACAGGTTTTTCTCCATCATCCTTTTATCACCATATGTTTTATGTACATTTTTATAATTCTTATTTCATAACTCCAACCCTATAACTTGTAATAAAATTTTATTTTTATGTTATTCACTCACAATACCAATCTTTTATTTTTTCTATCTAGATTAAGTTACACTATATACCTTTCTCCTTAAGATGAAAAATAGCGAGGATGCTTTCCTTTCTAAATTATATGTATATACATAATGACGATAATAATAATAATAACAAAAAAAGGACACAGTATGAGTAGCATAAAAATAATAGCCACCTGACTGTCAAATAAGTACGAGGCTTCGGCACATTCCCTCCTTGAATTACTTAATGCAAAAAAAGGAAACTTTCGAATAAAATTAAACAAAAAATGTTCCGACTACCAACGGCACCCCGATGAGTTATTCCGTTTGAGAATTTCATCTATTTATCGTAACTTGCCACCATTGTTATACAAAGCAACTGCTAGACGAAAGACTGCTAGCCCCTCATCGTCCTCGGTGAGCTAATCCATTAGGATACCATGCCCAGCCAGACGAGTACATAACAATCCAGCTATAATTAAGTGGCAAGTATTAAACCTGCGATAAATCACAAATACATTAAAACCTGACAGCAAGCCGGCAAGGCATACAAAAACAAGGAGCTTTGGGACTGCCG
>NW_020222640.1:0-3060 GCF_003070985.1 Temnothorax curvispinosus
AAACAGAATTATCAGCTGCCATTACAGGTTTAGATAAAAATTTAATAACTCGATTTGGAGTTTTGTTGCAAGTAATCGCTAGCAGTAATAGGATTAACGTGTTGGAATTCGAATCCTATGCTTTTAGAACTGCCGAATTATTTGTATCATTATACCCATGGTACTACATGCCAGCCTCAGTTCACAAATTATTGATTCATGGCAGTAATCTTTTTCTAAAAAGGAATATTATAAAAAATGCTATCGTACCAATAGGACAATTATCTGAAGATGCTCAGGAAGCAAACCATAAATATTTTAGAAAATATAGAGAAAATCATTCGCGAAAAATGTCGCGAATACAACATAATAAAGATATTTTTAATAATTTGATAATTGCTTCAGATCCAATAATATCTAATTCGCGAAAAATTATGGGACATAAAAAAAAGAATTAACTGAAGCTGCAAATTGTCTATTATATTTCAGCGATAATGATGTAGATTATGATGATTAAGTTCAAGAAATAGATATGTGAGAAGCAAGAAAAACAGTTTTTTTTCTATTGTAAAACTCACAAAAAATTAAACATCCCGAGATTTAAGGCTATTATTGAAAATCAAATTAACTTTATTTTTTAACCGACTTCAAAAAATGGAGGTTTTATATTCGGCGTGTATGTGTATGTATGTCTACGATTTTCTTTAAAACTACTGGATTTAAATGCGGTTTTCACTGTCCTATAGAGCAATTCTCCAGGAAGGTTTTAGTACATACATAAAATATCGCGCTAGAACATCAGGGTACGGAGCAGTAAGGAAATATGCGATAATAATAATTATTCATATTAATTTAATGAAGCACTAAAAAAATATAAAATAAAAAATTTTTTTAAAAATAAAACCGATTTTTCAAAAAAAAACTAAAAAGTATTTAAAAAATTAAAAAATCATCTATGCGCTTTGTGAAAAATTGTTATAATTAAATTATTTTGATTTTATACACTAAATGTATTGTATAATAATCGTACATTATTTATGTCAAGTTTCAAGTTATTTCATTGAAAAATGTAGAAGTTATAAGCAAATGACAGAAAAATGAGGCGTTCTCCCCACTGTGCGACGTCTCAGACTAGTTTAGCGGCCGACACTACTTCGCTCCAACGGCTATAACTTCGTCAATTTTTGGAATTTTGCAATCGGCAAAAGCTCAAAATACGCGTAAAGGATAACACTTTCAAAATACGTAATAAAAAAATCGATTTTTTGAAATTTCTAGACTGTACTACTCTCTTAAAGATGTCTTAAAGATGTCTTAAAGACGTCTTAAAGATGTCTTAAAGACGTCTTATGTCTCCGATTTTGGACATTGTCCTGACAGCACTATACTATAATATACGTGACAGAGACGTTCTATATATATATATATATATATATATATATAGGTACTTTGATTATAAAGTTGCAGAATTTATACATCTTTCGCACGTCACCACGTAACGTACAAAATAATCAGATTAATTTTAATCAGCTGTCTGTTAAATTTTATGCAGTTATATGATTGATTGATTTCAGAGATAAATCATATTTTATTTCTTATTATGAATTTCAATTTTACACGTAAGGGGCTGCGCACAATGAAAGGAAAAAGAAACAGGGAACAGGGAATAGAGAACAGTTCAATATTAATATATATGAAATTCATTAACATATGTATATAATTTATTAACACAGATAATAGACGAACAGAGCTAGTGCGGAAGCTCTAACCGATACGTTTCTTGTGCGTTGGCTCACGTTACGTTATGCTACGTGATCATACGAGAGTCTTGTGCGGTGGCTCTAAATCATAGAGCCCTTGAATGGTACAACCGTCAGCCAGTGGAATCGGTGGCCACGTGGGAAAAATTAAATTTCAATTAGGTACGTCGCTATTTCGAGCGAAAAGAAACGTATACCTCCATATTAAATAGAGTGAGCGCTAGAGAGATCGTGGAGAGCTCAGTTTGAAAAATTCGTGGACTACGCTGAAGACAAGCTTAAGCTTATGCAGCAGTTGAATGTCTCTGAAAAAGAGAAAATCGAGCTATTGGCGGACGGTGTCAAGGAGCATTGGTTGAGAAGCTTGGCGTTGGGTTTTTGGGGAGAGTCTGTGCCGGATTTTATTAATTATATGCGTAAGATTTCCGAGAATAATGTTGCTGCCCGACGTTCGGGGCTGGAGGCAAGAGCGGCAGAGAGACCGCGGGACCATCCACGGGGCGGCCGGGTGCGGTGACGTGCTTCACTAAGCGGCCAGGTCACCTTTCTAAGGATTGCCGCTACAATTCGAGACTGACCTGTTTTAAATGCGGTTAACTGGGTCATCTCAGTAGCGCCTGCCCAACGGGAGGACGGACTCCGTCGGGAGCATCGCTGAATCAGCTGAGTGACGAGCCGGAGGCGGAATCAACGAGCGAGTCGACGGTCAACGTAGCGGTAAATCATCAGGCGGAGGAAGCGTGCGTGCGAGTTGTGTTGTCGGAAATGACGATAGATTTTTGAGTGCGCTTGTAGACACGGGTAGTCCGGTAAATTTGATTAAAAAATCGGCATATGCGAAATTCTGCGGGAACAATAAATTATTGAAAGTTAGCGATAATCTAAAACTTAAGAGAATAAATAATTCAGTGGTTACTGTACAAGGGAAGATTCTAGATCAAATATGTATTGAAAAAATAAAGGAGCATTGGTTCGATGCAACCTTGTTAGTGGTAGACGATAACACCATTGTTTACGATTTGCTGTTGGGCAGAGAATTCTTCCGTGACTCTGAAATTAAACTAACGTACCAGCGCGGCAAATATTAGTTAGAATATTCACCTTCAAGAGATACCAAGTTAGCTAGCATACTTCCAATATATGCGGTAGAGACTAAAGGTAAATTCGACCTTGTTATTGAGAACTTTGACCCTCAGTTGCCGACAAGTCACCAAAACATGTTGATAAGTTTGTTGGAAGAAGTAGAGAATATGAAAGTGGAAAGGGTCAAAGATGATTATTCGGTTAGAGTTTACTTAAAGGATACATCTTTGTTTAGATA
>NW_020222641.1:0-11454 GCF_003070985.1 Temnothorax curvispinosus
TTATGGTCGATTTATCATTATTACGAGGATTCCTTGAACTGGATACAAACTAGGTAAATTCGTTCGATATCGTGTAAACCGTGATCATTCCAGCAGGGGCGTTAGATATACTTCTAACGTCGGAGAGAGACCTCCGGTCTATAAATCGATCACTGATTTCAGAGATATCGAATGCATATGGTGATGATCCATCCTCGACCATCATGACGGAGGCACGTGCCGCGAATTAATCTTTTCGGTGAAGAAACTGAGCTCAATAAAATCAATTACATCTTGCGTATTTGTTCGAGTGGTTGCAACCCCGTTTTTATATAGAGTCATGTTTATAACGTATTATTTAATTCTCGAGTAAAGTATACGCGATACTTGATTAAAGATGTAACTTGGTACATCTTGATATTGGTACTATTCTTATGTTTCATGGTATAAATACTTATTACGATCTAGACTATTTACATCAATAATATGATTATTTCTCAGCGTGTAACAGATTGAAAAAACCTGCGTTACAATAATACTCAATTTATGCGAAGCGTTACGGCTTACATTTTGTGTGCCACGATAAAGATTTGGTGTGTCAATGTTTAATGTAAAGTGCTATTCTTCTTGATTTGCTTGATGAATAATAAAGATTAATCATTATATGAATTTATGTACCTCTCTTTATTGTTAAGAATAAGCACTTGAGAACAAAACAAGCTATATTTCGCTATAGATCATTTATGATCAAAGGAACATTGACGCATTAACTCAATTACAATTATTTCTTGTACATATATTTCTTAATATTGATGAATGTTATGCATTATTTTGTGAATTGAATATAATCGATCCTTTCTTTGAGAAACAGATATGTAATGATATATTGACTACGTTAACAAGTCCAACATAAAATAACATATGATATTCAGTATTCTTAGATGAATATTAATTGATTAAAAACAAGAGATTTATTTCTTTCTTCAGAATATTAAAGAAAAGGACAATTCTATAAGAATTAGAAAAAGGATCACTCCATATGACTAATCATTTCTTTTTTTCTTGTATTTTATACAGCTTTAATTTCTGTATGACATTTCTTTGTATGAATATGCATATATTTTGATTGATAAACAGCTAAGCGTTGAATTGTAAATCGGTAACAAATATATAATCTCAGTACAGTTCACATTAATAGTTGTTTTATGTAGCTTCCTCATCTAAATCGCGAGATCAGGCTTCTGCGCGAGCTTGTACTTTAAACACATAACAAATTAAAGATATTTAATTAAATATCTTTGAGCTTAGTAAGAATAAGGGAACAGGACATTCAAGGGTAAATAATAAACAGTAAAATAGCAGAGGCAAGGTATAATACAAGGTACAAAGAAATAGAGGTGAGAAACGAAACACCCAGTTATTTATTAAAAGGAAATTTGGATAAAATAAATACAGGAGATGAGATTAGAGCGATGGTAAAATTAAGGTGCGGTAATTTAGAGGATACAAATAAATATTGGCTGGACGAAGAAGATACGAAGTGTAGATTCTGCAAGACAGGTAGGGACAACTTAGATCATTATATAAGCGAGTGCAATATCACAAGTATGTGGTTTAAAAATTTAGGTAGGAATAACAGAGAAAGATTAGAGAATATATGCGATGACAAATTTAGAATAGAAAAAGGAAAGGTGCTAAATAGATTATGGAAAAGGAGAAAGGAATGCTAAAAAAAAAAGATAACGGTTGTAAATAATAATGCAATACGGCTTGTATGTAAAGAAGAAAGATGAATGATGTGTGGAGATGAATGTGTGCTTAAGTAAGAAATGTAAACCAAGTCCTTTCTTTTGGCGTATAGCTGAAATAAAGACATATATATAATTAAATATCTTTGATATAATTATATAAAAATAAATTATGATAAAGATAAATTTGCAAAAAACAAGTATTTTTTTATAGACAAAAAAATGTTAGTTATTTGTTATAAAAGCATTTTCATCAATTCGCCTTATATCTAAAATATAAAAGACAATCACAGAAATATAATTTATTTTGTACAGTGTAAGCTTATAAATGATGGATAAACAAAAGTGAAAAAATTCTCAATTTGATTATTATTTAATAGCTACCCTGGCGGAAAAAATTTCTATAAATAACTACATTTATGTAGATTTTCATGAATTCACGAGTTGTAAAAGACTTAAGAATTTTATCGTTTTTTGTAGAACCTTGTAGTATTGTATGTAAAATTACAACCATTCACGAATCAGAAATTTATATAGGTAAAAAATTGTACATTTATGTATTTTTTTATTGGACTTTACAACAGACTAAACGAAAATAAAAACATAAGTATTTTGATTTCTGCGAATTAAAAAGTTATTAATATTGTCTAACCTCAGGATTAGGATAAGAAAAACTAGAAAGCGAAGGACAGGCTAACCCAGAGGGGTAGGGGTAAGGAAGGACGCAACCAGATACTTATAAATGTCGCTCGCAAGTACACGCTCTGATGGCGTTTTCAATTTGCGACTCGACCCGACTCGGGTCGCATCATGTATACAGGACTCTAGCATCATTGACGTGGAATACATACATATCTGTGTATGTATTCCATGTCCATTGATGCGACCCGAGTCGGGTCGAGTAGCAAATCGAAAACGCCATGAGATGAGGCGCGTGGCGCAATCCGAACGTACTTGCAATGGCTCAACGTCCGTAGGGACGCTAGGACGCCTTCCGTGAGCGGTGCGATTGTCAGTTCTCTTTTGAATCAGGGAATTTAATCCCTTTAACTCAGAATCGGACCTTGTCCGATTTCGAGAGGAGGATGAGTAGTGGGTGAGATCTTAAGTTATAAATAAATGAAGATGGAAATTTATATTTAACATAAATAAAACATTTATTAAAAATATAAATTAAATTAACTATCGATATTACAATGAGTGAAAACTAAGCAAATTAAACGTGGGATTAAAAACATTTAAGAAGTGTAGAATGTATGTGTAAAGTGTATGTTTGTGTGCATTCTTTGCGGGTGTTACAAAAGTGCGGGGGTGATCGGGCAGGATTTTTAAGGAAAAACCTATTTGGAAATGGACACTTGCTCGCTATTATTACAGTCAAAATCAGAATTGAATTAGGGGAGACCGGGGCGAAGTCGGCCCCGGGACGGAGTCGTTTGTGCAATTATCTCATCTGTATGTTGTGTGAACTCGCCATTAACGCAGCATTAACTGTAAACCCTGTAAACGCGGCTTATGGTGCCCACGTGACCAACGGAGTTTAGTAAGGTTACGTGCCATGTTGTGATTTTTATCGAAGCAAACGTGTTTTCGCAGATCAAAAGTAAAATTTCTTCCGCGTCGAAAGTTTGTAATATCTTAAGTATTATTGTCTCTCCGAATCTCAAAGTAAGTGATTCTAAAGAGTAATGCATGCTGAACACGAATCCAGTACAGTTTTTTTTATTTTCATTGATTTCTATTATTTTAAAGCAACCAAAACTAAAACTTGTGTTCGGGGCAAAGTCGTGACCAAGCCATTGGGGCGGACTTGTCCCGGGGTTTCACTCTATTTTCCGTTGCAAATGCGCCATTGTATTTCTCAAATGCAGAAAAATGGAACGCACGTACTATCGCAAAACGGCTGCCGTCTGTTAGGCAGTTGAGAACCCGCCTTAAGGAATACCATGCGAACCTACCGGCAGACACGACAAGGAGAGCCTGGCGGGACAGAGCAATAAACTGAGTCTTATAGTATACACGTGTGCATTATTTGAGTCCTCACAATTAATCATATTTATATTAGTTCAGATACTAATATTACATGGCGCAGTCGCAAGTAGCCAGAATATAAATCAGACAAAGTAAAGGTATAGAGGAGAGGACTGGCAACGTAGTAAAGGGCGGCAAGTAAGCTAACCTAAAAATAAAAACCGCGTACTGGCGGGAAAAGAAGACTCGGTTATATAAGGAAGCAAATAAAATGGGAGATGCAAGTGCAAGAGGCATTAGTCCTATGAGAATGTCGGGGAACGTTGCAGAAAACTGGCAGATGCGGCGCAGCAGATTCGAGAACTACCTGAAAGCTTCGGAGGTGTCGAAGAAGCCACAGGAAACGCAATGTGCCCAGCTTCTACACTACATAGGGAAGGAAGGTTTTAAAATATATAAAACCGTTACTCTATCAGAGAATGAAAGAGACAGACTACCCATATTACTCGACAAATTCGAAGCACACTTTCTACCTAAGGAAAATCTGTCGTATGAAAGATACGTATTCTTTACGATGAGACAGAAAGGCGGACAGTCACTGGGACAGTTCGTGGTAGAGCTCACAGAACAAGCCCAGAAATGCAAACTAGGGGATGTACAGAACAGCTTAATTAAATGCATGATCACCTGCGGAGTCAACAGCAACGAGATGAGGGAGAAGCTACTACAGGATGACTCACTGATGTTGGAACAGGCCATTCACCAATGCAAAGTGATGGAGAAGGCGAAAATTCAGAGCAAGAAGATGGAAGCCACCGGGGAAGCAACGGGAACAGTAGACTTAATTAAATCACAGAAAAAGTTAGGTCAGATACAGGCAGGGGGAGGTAAAAGTGTCTACAAAGCCAAAGAGAAAGTAATCGTTAAGTGCACGAAATGTGGCAAGAATCACAATTTAAATAATTGTCCGGCTTATGGAAAATTTTGCACAAAATGCAATTAAAAAAATCATTTTGCAATTGTATGTAAAAGTAACTATAAAAAGAAAGTAAATAAAATTCAGGATAAGGATGAGAAGAAAGTAGACACTCTTACATCCCAGGATAATGAAGAATATCTGTTCATAGGAGCGATTGAAAATAATAGCGAGAAACATGTCTGGTTAACAGAACTAGAAATAAACGAGAAAAGAATTAAATTCAAAGTAGATACAGGGGCAATGTGTAATGTAATGTCAGTAGAACACTTAAAGTCGTTAAGGTTAGGTAACATTAGAGTTAAACCAACTGATACAATGCTCAAGTCATACACGGGTAATAAGTTACAAGTCAGGGGTGTATGTACAATTAATGCTAAGAAAAATAACAGAATTTTTAAACTAGATTTTTATATTGTCAAAACTAATACTCCAGCGATCTTAGGATTATCGTCATGTTTAGAATTAAATATCATAAAGAAGTTGGAAAGTATAAATGATAGCAACACTTATGAGGATTTGGTGAAGGAGTATAAAGAGATTTTCTCGGGAATTGGCTGCTTCTCAAAGCCATATCATATAAAGTTAAAAGAAAACGCGCAGCCAGTAATTCATCCGACATGCAGAGTAGCTCTATCTCTATTACCTAAATTAAAAGAATGTTTAGATGAACTAGTAAAGCTGAAAATAATTGAAAAGGTGGAAGAGGCTACGGATTGGGTGAATCCTCTGGTCATTACACGCAAGCCTAATGGCAGTCTGAGAATCTGTCTGGATCCAAAGGACTTAAATAACAATATAAAACGCGAACAATTAATTAAAACGTTAGATGAAATTACAGCTAAATTAAACGGAGCTAAGGTTTTCAGCACGTTAGATGCGACGAGCGGATTTTATCAAATACGATTAGATGAAGAAAGCTCATATTTATGCACTTTCTCAACTCCTTTTGGTCGGTATAGATCTCTGAGAATGCCATATGGTTTGATATCAGCTCCGGAAGTATTTCAGGAGAAATTTAGGCAAACTTTTGAGAATTGTGAAGGTTGTGAACAATACATAGATGATGTTATTGTCTGGGGGAAAAACAAAGCGGAACACGATGAAAGACTAAGGAAAGTTTTAGAAACTGCCAAAAGGAACAAAGTCAAATTTAACTTAAGTAAATGTCAGTTTGGTAAAAGTAATGTCAAGTACATGGGGCATATTATTAGTGCTGAGGGTGTCGCGTTAGATGAAAGCAAAGTAACAGCTATTAAAGAACTGCAAACTCCTAAGTGTAAAAAAGATGTACAACGTGTGTTGGAAATGTTAACTTATGTGAGTAAATTTATAACTAATTTTTCATGTGAAACTGAACCCTTAAGAAATCTTTTAAAAAAAGATGTACTTTTTACGTGGGGACCGGAACAAGAAAAAGCACTAGAGTCTTTAAAAAATAAATTAATAAACAGACCAGTGTTACAATTTTTTGACGTTAATAAAGAAACAGTAGTCTCAGTTGACAGTTCCAAATCAGGAGTAGGGGCGGTCTTGTTACAAAATAACTTACCGTATGCGTATGCCTCGAAAGCATTAACTGATACACAGCAAAGATACGCTCAAATTGAAAAGGAGATGGCAGCAATATGTTTCGGATTAAGTAGGTTTCATGAATATATTTATGGGAAAAAAGTAGTAGTTGAAACAGATCATCAACCGCTAATTTCAATATTTAAGAAAACACTTAATAAATGCCCTCCTAGGTTGCAACGTATGCTATTACAAGTACACAATTATATTATATTAAAATACAAACCGGGAAAGCAGTTAATAATTGCAGATACGTTATCGCGGGCGTACATTAAAGATCAGACGGACGAATACTTTGACAATGAAATACAGGCACAAGTTTGTTTAGTAGTGTCAGAACTTAATGTTACAAAGGAAAAATTACAAGAAATTAAAGTAGAGACACAAAAGGACGAAGAATTAAATGACTTAAAAAAAGTTATCATAAATGGTTGGCCAAAAAATCATAAAAAATTAAAAGATTCTATAAAACCATATGCTAAATGTAAAGAAGAACTAACTATAAATGACGAACTGATCTTTAAGGGTTGCAGTCTAGTAATACCATATAGGTTGAGGAAGGAAATTTTGGACAAAATACATTACAATCATTTTGGAGTTAAAAAATGTTTGGCCCTCGCGAAACAGTCGGTTTACTGGCCGACAATGAACAATGAAATCATACAAAAGATAGAATCGTGCCATATATGTGTGAAATACTCAAATTCGCAAAGGTCTGAAAGTCTAAAGTCACATGAAATTAAAATGTTGCCGTGGAATAAAGTAGGATGTGATCTGTTTGAATTACAGGGGAAAAAGTATTTTCTTGTAATTGATTACTATTCTAAATTCATAGAAATAGAAGAAGTAACAGAAGATAGTAGTAGTTACAAAATAATTAAAATCCTAAAAGCAATGTTTGCAAGGCACGGCATACCACTAACAGTAATAAGTGATGGAGGACCACAGTTTTCGTCACATATATTCAAAGAATTTGCTAGAGATTGGGAGTTTACCCATATCCTTACCTCTCCCACATATGCACAATCTAATGGAATGGCTGAACGGAACGTACAGACAGCTAAGAACATGTTTAAAAAAATTCTGGAAGAAAGAAAAGATATTTATTTGGCACTTCTTTATTACAGAAACATGCCAATCTTTGAGAATTTCTCACCATCCCAAATCTTGATGAGCAGAAAGTTGCGAACAACAGTTCCAAGTATTAACGAGGAGTTAATACCCAAATTAGTAGATAGGGAAAAGATAGGAAAAGCAGTTAAGGATAACCAAAAAATACAACAGCATTATTATAATAAGAAAGGAACGAAGTCGTTGACAGAAATAAAAAATGGAAGTAGAGTAGCAATACAGCTAAAACCAAAAGGTAATTGGATACCGGGAATTGTAATACGGAAAGTTAGAGATAGAACATACCGTGTAAAAACAGATAATGGTTCTGAGTATATCAGAAATAGAGTATTTATAAAAGTAGCTAAGCATGCTGTAAATAGAAGAGTATCTAGGAACCATTATTTGTTTAACACTCCGGGTAAAGAGGAGGAAAAGGAAACAAGGAAATGTTTTATTGAAATAGAAAGCGACAGGGCAGAGAGAGTAGAGGGGGAGACCGAGTCAGAAACAGAAAATAGCATAGCATCAGAAAGTGAATTAGAGATAAGCAATCCGACTACCACTAGAAGCGGAAGATAAAACCACCGGATAGATTAAACTTATAAGTGTAAGAACATAATCTGAAAAAGGGGAATGTTAGGCAGTTGAGAACCCGCCTTAAGGAATACCATGCGAACTTACCGGCAGACACGACAGGGAGAGCCTGGCGGGACAGAGCAATAAACTGAGTCTTATAGTATACACGTGTGCATTATTTGAGTCCTCACAATTAATCACATTTATATTAGTTCAGATACTAATATTACACCGTCGACAAGAAGCAGATTAAGAAGGCAGTTCTTGCGGTAGAGAAAGATAATATTAAGATAAAAGTAACCGCAAAAAATTTGGCGTTCCGAGCTCTACGTTAGCCGACTGGCTGAGAAAGAATGATAATGATATAGCACATTTGGATGATGTGGCCGTACGACATCACGAAGGATCCACGGTGAATAACGTAAATAAATTTTTTGAGTTTAGCGCATGCACTCTGCTCAGCCAAGTTCATATTTATGCAACGTCTTAATTTTAAATTGCAGGTTATGAACTCTGAAAGTGAAGCTACTTTGATGGAATACCTAGTACGTTGCAACAACATGTACTTTGGGCTATCTGCGAAAGAAACCCTCGTGGTTTAGCCTTTGAATTTGCTAAAAAATTGAATCTGTATTAGATACCATGGTTCGAAGACCGGCTAACTGACTTTCTCAAA
Source organism: Temnothorax curvispinosus (assembly GCF_003070985.1). Lineage (NCBI taxonomy): Eukaryota > Metazoa > Arthropoda > Insecta > Hymenoptera > Formicidae > Temnothorax > Temnothorax curvispinosus. The sequence continues at coordinate 8,612 of NW_020222641.1, forward strand.
TGACATCGAACATTATCCATATGCAAACACGACAAAATAATCGACCATTACCACTACGCCGAGAAAGAGAGGCTCAAAAAAATGCCACGCAATCAGAACCGCAGTCTTCACGAGCAGTGGGCGAAAAACGGAGTCAGAATCGCAGCCTTCGACGAGCAGTGGGCGAAAAACAAAGTCAAGAAAGCTAAATAATATGTGCTGCGTATGCTCGGAGATAATAGAAAACAGAGCCGATAAAAACAGTGCATTTTGTGCAGACGAATGCGTGCGCTCATCAGGCTCTGTTTTTACATGCTTTAACTGTTTCAGTGACACTGATAACGAAAAAGAAAATTGATTTTCTTGAAATTATTTTCCGCTTTCTTGAATAAAATGTATTCTATTATTTTTTATGATCAAAATTATGTATCTTTATTTAAAATCTAGTCCGAGAATGAAGACACGACTCCGCCCCGAGAATTTTGACTTTTTGATTTTTGCACCTTTGTTGTTTTTACTCTATACCGGTTGAACAAAGCGACGTAGACCAAAAATACCTATATAAATTTTGTAGCTAAGAGTTTACTCTTTACAATGGTATACTATATTTCACTAAAATGATTTATTTTGTTGTTAAAAATCGGCACCGAAAAAATAGGGCCGACTTCGCCCCGGTCTCCCCTACATAATTCTTTAACCAAGTGTGCGTGTGATTTATATGTGTATGTATCATACTAAATTAAATTAAAACATAAAATTTATACTAACGGAGTTATAGTAGAATACTAGGTTAATCTAAAGTGATCACCTCGGGATCAATTATCTCCTCGAGAGTGACGGTGGAACGGTGGAATATACTGTAGAAGAAGCTAACAGGGATTAGGTAGGGATATTCGTGGTTAGGGATAAAGACGGGAATAGAGTGGTGAGGATTGGCCCTGAGTATGAGCGAGCTGAGTTCGTCTATGTCGAACTCCCCAGGACCAATGGTAGGAGACTTCAGGAATCTGATCCGTATAGCAGGGAAAATAAGCGGGTATATTCGCGAAATAGTGTAGACGTTGAAGACTTTTCTCGAAAATCTCCACGCTCGATGTGGTGGACAGCGCTGGAGATGGTTCTCTGGAAAGTTCCTTGAAAGGAACAAGAGAATACGATTTCTCGGAACTTAAGACGGCGGAAGGTACAGGGGAGGGGGAGTCGGGTAATTCTCCGGAACGAACCGGAGAATAGGAGGGTTCAATCAGGGGGGAGGAATCAGGGGTGTCGGAAACCACACGATAGGAAAACGAGCGAGAAAGCGAGTTAGGAGAAAATTGCTCGATGCAATAAAGATCTCTATCAAACTTTATCTAGGATTAAGGCCCCTTTGGCGCGTCGTGTCGCCGGATTTATAATTATAGAGCAGACAAAGCTGACAAAAACCCGATCACGTATGCCCCGTCTGTCGGTAATTCGTCATCTGAAAGGTCGCTTTTAGTCGCCTAAGCAAATAGGTAGTTTGGTTATAAGAAAAAAGGAATGTGAGGAGATCAAAGCTCACTCGCCAATCGATAACTGTCCGTGCTCAGTTTACTTATCCTAATCTTAAGGGGATCCTATAGTGGCAGTAGTTACCGACATTTGCAGATTGGAAGAATTCTTTGAATTGGCTTTACAGAATTGCAAGTTTTTTGTCTAAAATTAAAGTACGCACAAAAATTTATTTCCCGATACACGATTTCATATCAGAAACAAAAAGAAATTAAAAATTTGGGCACATACATTGCAGCTGTTACCTGACGACATTATTTGCTTAAACAAAAATACTGCAGTTTACATATACAAAATGATACACAAGGGAAGTAGCGACAACATTTACGAACAATTTCGTGTAAGTAAAACTAAGATTGAATGCCTAAAAAAAAATAGTTTTCCTAAGGCAGTTTTATTAATGCAAAGATACATGCAGGTTGACAGAATGAGCAGTATTGTGGGTAACAATAGTTGCCGGATTTTGTAAGAGCTGCAGTCGCTGCAATCTGACAAGGACAGATATATCGTATAGGTATCTCGTTAGACCAGGACAGATATATCGCACAGATGTCTCGTTAGACAAGGACGCTCGAAGCACTCACGTACACGGCTCTTTCCATGTGTGCGCTACCTTCGCCACGTGCCTGAAAACAGGCAGCGTCTCAAAACTCGAAACTAAAACGACGAAGATCGGCGAGGCTTACCGGCCTACCATATCAGTTGAAAACATAAATAAATATATACGGTCATAAACGGAAATGTTTTACTGGAAAATTAATTCGTAACAAGTGTTATAAACACGATGGATGTTTCACTTTCTTCCAGATTAGTGATTTACATATACAGATACACAAAAAATACTTTTTACGCAACGAAAACTTGTCGCTCGTAAACAGATGGGATTTGCATTATTAGAGGGAAACATATTCAACAATAACTAGACACGTTTGCGAGAGAAAAAAAAGTTTTGTACTTTATATTATCACTGATTTTATTATGTAATATATTGTTAGGGATTTGTCTTGCATTATTCAAATCAAATTATATATACTTTTTTGATCTTTTATTATTAGGAAAAGCATATAAAACTATGTAATAGATTATCATTTCACTTCTTCTTATTCTTTATTGTTTATATCAGTTCTTATATAATACTACTTTGTTTCATTATAAGAGAATAAAGAATACATAAGAAATTTTTACATTCAGTTCTTTACAAGTAAAGTTAGTTACAAGAAGAAGATATGTAATAGACTAATCACTGATTTTTATTCTCTTGTATTTACGTGAATCTACATCGAAAATAAATCTATCCGTGTCGATCGTATAAGCTGAATCAGAGCGAGAAA
>NW_020222641.1:11554-16108 GCF_003070985.1 Temnothorax curvispinosus
CTTTTTCTCTCTCTCCCCCCTCTTTCTCTCTTTCCCCCTCTCTCTCGTTCGGCATGACCTTGACCTTGACCGCGGCCGCAGTGTTCGTAAATACAGGATCGCTGGCATGCGGTAGCGTGTGAAAGAATGAAAGTAATATTTTTGTATAAATATTATTTTTATTTCACAATCGTTGCAAATATATTAATATACGCGTGTTTAAATATGTGCTAAATATTTATTTCACATAGAAAATAATACATGCTTGGAATATGGAGCGGTCGATAGTGTACGCGTGTTATAAAACATATAGAGAGATATGTTATACTACATATATGGCACATTCAGTAAAAGTGAGAATAAGTAATATTAGGAACGCGGAATCGCAACCTACGCTGTTCAATTTCCTTTTTTGACGTAGAACTACGTCTTTCTCCGCGGTAGGGAGGGTACCCACGGATGAAACAATAGAACGCGACGATGCAACGAAAACATGTCACACTTTGAACGTTTATATCTTCAAAACTAATAATCGTAGAGTAATCATTTACGTTTTATTTTAAAGCTTAAAAAGTCCCATTTATGATAAAACAAGAGAGAAAGAAAGAGAGAGAGAGAGAGAGGAGGGAAAAGGAGGGAAGAGAGGGAAAGAGGGAGAGAGAGGAAGAGAGAGAGAGAGAGAGAGAGAGAGGGAGGGAGAAGAGGGGAAGAGAGAGAGGAAGAGAGAAAAATAAAATTTTTTGAAAAAATTGGTAACCGCTTCCCCGATTCTCGCCAAAGTAAATCGATTATCCCTTCAACGATCTTCGCCAAATTTAATACCAACCTTCTTTTAATGATGATATATAAGAATACATGTATAACTTATACTTTATTCAAGCATAAATCGGTATCCTCTTTACCTTATTTAAAAAAAAAAACAAAGGTAAATCTTTAAAAAAAATTCGGATGAGATGAAATTTTAGTAAACGCAGCATTGAATTTTGAAACAGAACAGGACGTATTACAAAATATTTTAAAGGAAGAAAATCAAAATATAGAACTTAACGATATGGCGGTAGGCCAAAATTTATGCGAGATGGCGATGTTTGTTGGAGATATTTGGGGGCCCTGAGAAGGGCCGTTTGTGTAATGTGGCCCTGAAAAGGGCCGGTTGGTTTCGCCTTAGTGGAACGGCAAACGTTCACCCCAGACCAGGCACGGCTGCGTCTTTGTACGGTGGAGTGGCTGGCGAGTTCCCCACGCTCCGGGCTTCCTCCACGCCGGCGGTGTGCCGGGCGGTGTGTAGGTTCCTTGATCGGCTAAGTCCGGGTCCTCGGTCTGTGTGGCCTGGTGCTCAGATTCCACGCGGCAGGTTGCTGTTCCTGCGGCTGCACGGGCTGATGTGTCGGCAGCGATGAGCGGGAAGTTGGCGGCTTGGTGCGACTCCACTTGCGCAGCGTAATCAAAAGACTTCCTTCTCGTGGCTGATACCGAAGTATAGCTGTGCGAAGATAGTCGAAGGTATCGTCGCTTGCCGGTCCTTATATATCCTGGTCGCCGAATTTCTCTTACAAGAAAGGGCAGCCGCCTAGCGGAGCGTACTTGTTATCATCTTCGACGGCATGCTGATTGCACGTGCTCGTTGCGTGCGGCCGTTCGCCGTGCCGCCGGTGCTTTTGCCGGACGGGGTGTGTATGACGGGCTGCCGTCTGGCAAGCGCGTGTGGCTTGTGTTGTGGCGGTTGCGCCGCCAAATTCGGGGCGCTTGCAGCCGCCACAAACGATAAGAATAATAAAGAGGATTTATTATTTAAAAAGTATAAGTTATATATGTAATCTTATATATCATTATTAAAGAAAGGTTGGTATTGAATTTTCTGATGATCTGAAAAAAGGTTACCAATTTCTGCATTTAAAACCGAGTTTAAAACTATAAAAAATTTGTTAATATAATAAATATGATGGCAATTGTGTGCGGGTGATAATGATCAACGAGCGATTGCAAGACAACGTGGCACACACAATATATTTTCTGTAATAAGTGAAGAAGAACCCAAGTTACATAGATACATGAATGTAGTGTGTATATATAGGAAACATAGATACGTATCGCGTGTCGATACAAGCGCGGTATATCGATCCTATCGAATCGAGATCACAAGCTCTGATTGGACAGTTTTAACACCCCCACTTGAGCTCGAGTCTTAACGAAACAATGATAATCAATTTTCAAATTCATTCCCTCACGACACAAATTATTCTTTTCACTGAAAACACCTTTAGTAAAAGGATCTGCAATCATTTCACGTGTATTCATATAATGCAAAGAGACAACTTTATCATTTATTTTTTCTTGAATGAAATGAACTGTAGTGTCTATATGCCAAATCCGTCCGATATGCACTATTTTTGGCGGATTTGATTGTACTCTGATTGTCCGTGTATATCACTGTATGTTCGACCAACTCCTTCTTGATCTCCTTGAGTAAGTGACGAAGCCAGATGGCCTCTTGAGCTGTTGCTGAGACTGCCATGTACTCTGCTTTGTTGGTAAATAAGGCAACTAATCTTTGCCTCTTGCTATTCCATGTTATTGCTCCACCTTGTAATATAGAGACGTATTCTGTCGTCGACCTTCTATTGTCGGTGTCGCTGTAGCCAATCAGGTTGGAGTTACCATCACGTGAATACTCTAATTTGTAGTGGATGGTCCCTTTGAGATATCGATAAACTCTTTTCAATGCTCTCCAATGCGTTTTGCCCGGGTCGTTGGAGAAGCAACTGAGCGTCGTGATTGCGCAAGCTATGTCGGGCCGAGTGCCTTGGCATGCAAACATAGCACTTCCCAGCGCCTGCCTGTATGGAATTCGCTCCATCTCTGATCTTTCTGCTGTCGTCTTCGGTGACATCTCCTTGCTTAATTTTTGGTTCGGATCGAGGGGCGTCATCGCTGGATTCGCATCCCACATGTTGAATCTCTTCAGTATTTCTTGAATGTACACTGACTGGTCGATTGAAATCTTGCCTTTTTTTCTATTCTTGATCACTCTCATTCCCAGTAGACTCTGCTAACTGGTCCCAGATCCTTCATTTTGAATCTATCATGTAACTTCTTCTTGATCGTGGCCTTTGTGCACTTATCATTTTTCGCAAGGAGCAAGTCGTCGACGTAAACGCATATAATTGCGATTTTTTCTCCGCGTATATATATGTATATACCTTGATCGACACTTGACTTGACGAATCCGATTTCAGTGAGAGCAGCGTCAAGCTTGCGATTCCATTCGTAGCTGCCCTGCTTTAGCCCATAGAGTGCTTTCTTGAGACAGCATACTAATGACTCATTACCCTTGACGACGAAACCCTCGGGTTGCTCCATGAATATTTTCTCCGTTAGGTTGTAACCGAACAATACATAATCGGGCTACGGGGTACGCGATTTTGTCTTCTAAGTCATCGGTCGCCAATCGGTTTACCCTTAAACTACCGAGAAGGTAGGTATTCGTAATGCAAACGACACTATAGTTGAACAATTTGTTTAAATAATTTTATTTTCAGATCCCGCCACGGATGCCTCGTCAGCGTCGCCTGTACTCAAGATACCGCTAGGTATGGCCTTGAACGGACAGCCAGGGACACCGGTTACCGCGACAACCGCTTGATCAGGTATATTACGTGTTAACACTTCCATAACTCTTTCTCCTTTTAGATTCCCGCCACGGATGCCTCATCTGTGTCGCCCCGCCTCGAGCCTCCGCTATCTATCATCAGCCTGCCTCACTCGTGGAACCAAGATGGCGCGACAACCGCTTGATCGGGTAAGACCAAGCATTAGGATAAATTAACTTAACTAATTCTCTTTATTTTCAGGTTTTGTCGATTATCACTGCTCACCGCTGCCCAGGATCACCGCGTACGTAAGATGTCACGACAACGGTAAATACGAGAATTGTCGTGATAACTGTAATTAATGCCGTTTCTTTTCAGGTTTCCGCCACGGTTGCTTCATCTATGGCCTCCTCCGATGCAGCATCTGTGATGACTTCCGACCCCGGTCACCGCGAACACACAAGATGGACGACAGCCGCTTGTTCAGGTAAGTTGAAGGTAAGTAATCGATATCTTCGTATATATTTTCACAAATAATTATTTCATTTATTGTTAACTATCGTTTCACAATGGTGGTGGTTCACAATTACTGTTGCCGCGCAAGATGGCGGTCGCACGTCTCGCAAAGTGCGAAGTTCCCGTTTTCGGTACGCGAAAAACCGTTCGCTTTTCGTATCGGCGACATGTAACGCCATGTGCGGGCGTTCCCGTTTGTTTCAGACGCTGTGGTAAACTTATAATCGTAATCCGCTACGTATTCGCGATAGTTACTGCGACACGCCGAGATATACGCGCGAGAAGGATGTTACCTATACGAGCGCCCTCGAGAGACTGCCTCGAGGAATATTCCTCTCTCGGGCTCTCTACCTCCGAAGTTTTATTCCCACCATGGGGTCTCGGCCGCTTTTTTCTCGCGGTTATTTTCCACTCTACGCAGTTACAATAGGTGTTTACGACTTCTGGCTTGCCAGGTGCGCGCCAGATG
>NW_020222642.1:0-647 GCF_003070985.1 Temnothorax curvispinosus
TAGCCGGACAGCTGCTTGATCAGGTAATATCTCCTTAACCCTTTGACCTTTCGAATTCCCGCCACGGTTGCCTCCTCTGGGATGCTCTGCCAATCGTTTCCACTATCGATCATTCGTCTACCTCATCCGTGGAACCATGATAGCCGGACAACCGCTTGATCGGCTAAGTCCCGACATTAATATAAGTAAAACGCCACTAATTCTCTTTTGTTTTCAGGTTTCGTCGACAGCTGCTTCATCACCATCGCCGATGTCGTAGATCACCGCTGCTCACCGATGTCTAGGATCAACGCGTCTGGGAGATAGCCGGACAACCGAGAACTGTCCGCGTAACTACAACTAATATCAACTTTTTTCAGGTTTCCGCCACGGTTTCCTCATCAATGGCTTCCTCTGAAGTAGAATCTGTGATGACCTTGAAGATCGGACCACGCTATCACCAAGATGGCCGGACAGCCGCTTGTTCAGGTAAGTTTCCGGGTAAGTAATGATATTTTCGTTTAGATTTTTGCAAATAACGATTGCTTTTATTGTTAACTTTAGTTGCACAATGTTGGTGATTCACAATTAACGATGGCCACATAAGATGGCGGTCGCACGTCTCGCAAAGTGCGAATTCGCGATTCAGGTACGCGAGACCCGTACGT
>NW_020222642.1:747-1216 GCF_003070985.1 Temnothorax curvispinosus
GAGAAACGTTGCTCTCTCGGGCTCCCTACCACCGAGTTTTTTCCCTTTCCATATGGGTCTCGGCCGCTTTCACCGCTCTGGAAATTTCCATGCTACGTCTTAACAATAGGTGTTTACGCGTTTCGGCACACCAGGTGTGCGCCAGATGTTTGCGATGGAAATTTCCAACGCTAGTACACTATTTGCGTCTCGCTCTTTCGATTTCCGGGTAGCAACAATTCAGCTTTTACAATATTGACCTTTGAACGGCGCCGACCTATGCGCAAGGTCTATTCGATGTCCCTGATCTCGATTCCACGTCGACTTCCTGAAGAAGACGTCCGGATCGCGTTTAAAACGTCCGCCGATGGCGGCGACCCAGATGCCTACTCTTTGGGTCCTTATCGATCATATTCCGGCCCTACTCCCTGTAGCCGACGTCAGAAACTACTAGTTGTCCGGACTGTCCGGACAACCCCCAGTTAGGATG
>NW_020222642.1:1316-2245 GCF_003070985.1 Temnothorax curvispinosus
TAGTTTTTGTCATCTGTCCGGCAAACCGGGTGTCTGCGCGGTCAGATCTCGCTCGCATTGGACTCGTATGGTTTATCGACGTTCCCCGAGTGAGCATATCGACTCTCAGTTCGCTCCGACGCTCGGTTCACGATATTAATTCTGTCCGGCAAACCGGGTGTTTGCACTGTCAGATCGCGTCTGCGTTCGGTCTCTAGGGTCTGTTCGTACCCCCGAACATGCATATTTCATGCCGCGACGCTACGACGCTTCGCTTGCCATGTAGCCCCTTGTCCGGCAAACGAGGTGTTTGCGCGGGCGGATCGCGTTTGCGATAGTCTCCAGAGGTTGGGGAAGCCTCCCTCTGGCGGCAGTTCAAGCTTTTTGGCGCTGCATCGCCGCGTTCGTCATTTCGTGACGTGTCCGGCAAACCTGGGGTTCGCGCGATCGGATCGTGTTCGCGATAGTCTCCAGAGGTCGGTGAGGCCTCCCTCTGGCGGCAGTTCAAGCCATTTGGCGCTACGGCGCCCCCTTCGTGTGTTTCGCCGGGTGTCCGGCAAACCCCATGTTTGCGCGGTCGGATCGCGCTAATTTTTGAATGATCCTCTCATGAGGATGTCAGGAGTCGGCATCTCGACTCTCGTTCGCCTGGCGTGCGCGCTGTCAGAATCCCGCGCTCACGCGTCGAAGATTGTGTGTGGCTCGACCAATCATCGTGCCGGTGCTATTGCTGATCCACGCACCTAGTAAATCAAAAGAAAACTGCTTCCCTGGTCGGGCCTGGCATTTGGTGCCGAGAAAAGAACTGAAAATGTTTGTGGATCGCTGAAAATAACGCTTACGTGCTAAATGGGCCGCTGCCCGGCGACTGCTGTCGCATATCTTAACGCCGGACGGATAGGCTGAATAACTTTATTATAAAAAGACTATATACAACGGGAAAGGATTTC
>NW_020222643.1:0-1974 GCF_003070985.1 Temnothorax curvispinosus
TCATAAGGCGTTGTCTAGCGGATGTGAGTCTACTTCTAGGGGTGTGGCTCGCTAGCCAGCAATGAGTCATAGGGTGGTGTCTTGAAATTCATTACCTTATATGGTCGTGTCTATGCGAAGACTAGATTCACTCGAATGAGTCATACAGGTGACTCGTCTGAATTCTATTTTTATTCTCTAGTCTAACGACGATTTGTATTGAGAGCGATACTTCTTTTCATTATTAAATTTCATTATGACTTTTATCATGAAGAAAATATTTAATATTTGAATTGTAAAAAGTGCAAATATATAATGAATATTATTTAGATTTCTTTAGACATACTTTACATATAGTAGAATAATTTAATAATACAATTTAAGTCATTATTAGCATGTCTAAAGTATAAGAGATATTGCTCTCTTTGTCTAATAGTTAATATGGTATATCTGACTCTCTCTTTCTTTCTTTCAGATCATACAATACTCGCATCTCGCTCGGATTCGTGTTCTTTATGCTGCGCATAATACAATTTTATTTTTCTCGAATTCGTGAGTAACGCTTCGGCGCTTGACATTCGATTTTATATTAATTTTGGTAAGTATATATATATATTTGTTAATAGTAATATTAATAAAAGTGATGTTAGCGGTGTTAATAATGATTCTAATATCAGGTTAATAATATATCGTGCAGATAGAAATGGTCAGCATTTTCATTAGTACAGGAAATTAATGAAATTAAATTGCATATATATATATATAATGAGATTTTTATTATTTTTATATCTCGCGAATGGTTGGGAATTTGATGTAAGTGTATAGGAAACATATTGCAGAACTTTCACTAAAGTATAATATAGCATTGGAAAATTTTATTGTTAATATATGTATTTGTTAATAACAAATTATTAATTAAATAAATTGGTACTCTTTAATTCGCGTATTGATATTATTATGTTCTCTTTGTTTAAGAGGTTTTGAATTTCTAATATTATCTTGTTTATGAACATTCGTTATTTTATTGTTATAAATATTTCGTAAATAAACAATTGCAGAAATAAAAGTTATTATTACTTTTACAGAGTTGCTAATGCGGAATATATGTATACTTGTGAAATTTATATCTATATGAACGAGTTTTATTATGGGGTGTCGGGACACATTTAAAGACGTATATTTCTTCGATTAATTAGGTATAGGAGTTGATTAAGAATTATGCTTTATATATTGATTTTAATGGGAAATGTTCAGGTTATCAATGTATACAAAAAAGGAAATATTTGCGATTGTGGTTTATAGGATATTATAATATTAATTCCCATGTCCTGAGAACTACCTGAGGACATGTATATATAGGTATGTTACAAGGCAGTTTTCGGGTCTTTTGTCTTATACCGGGTGTCTTTACCTTTGGAATTTTATAGCGCTTTTATTAGAAAAGTGACATAATTCAGACTTATATAAAAGTTGTTATACATGATCTAAAGTATAAATCAAAAATACTTATTGACATGGTCAATAATTTGTTTATGATTGTTTGTAAAAGTAAGTTGCAAAAATAAATGATTATGTAGTAAATGTTTTTCTATCAAACGATTCTAACGATTATTCCGTATACACGTATATATTGTTCTTATTTCAAACTATTCGTTTTCTATTTTATTTTAATTTATTAAGAATTTATTATGGCTATCCTTGTCTTACACCTTGTGAACTGGTATTAAAAAACTATCCTCGTCTTTCATGGAGTGAATGTTCAATTTTCAATCTCGTTTATTAATTTAATTAATTTAAATAGAAAATCGGCGTTAACGTTACTGGTGTTTAGGAGTATGAGAGATTCCATTTTTATCATAATAATTAAGTGTCAAAATTTTTGTTTAGAAATGAAATTTTTCAGCTTTAAAATGTATAAAAGACTAAAATATTAATGTAAAAGTGATTCGGTCTTTGTAAGTCTAAAGGGTAGGAAATTCAAAATGGCGGATGTGA
>NW_020222644.1:0-4139 GCF_003070985.1 Temnothorax curvispinosus
AATTTTTTCGTGGAGAGGAGGCAGTATTTCGTACCTCCCTCTTCAAAATAGTAGAGAGGTTTCGCTGTCGCGATGACGTTAGTTCCCATCAATGCATGTTCGAACAACGACCCGGAAAAGTTAAGCCTGTGCTCTAAATGATCCAGATTGTTGATGTCAGGCGTTAATGTTTACCGGTGAAAAAAAGTTTTTTTTTTACTATTATATATTTCTAATAGTTTTTGCTATCTAAAGCACTTTTATCATTAGTAGTAGTAAAGCATTATTTACAAAATGGAGAAAAACGTCGAACAATACAATACTTTTTTACTTTTTTTTATAATTTTTTTTTATATTTGTAATGATATTTTATATTATTACAAACAATTTATTACAATAAAAATTTATTTCTAAGCAAAAAAAAGTCAATTTTATTTTTCTCTGTAACGAATAAATCTCTCTAAAATTTCATCATTTTTATTTGTAAAAATAATTATACTTTTTGGAGTCGATCCAAATAAGATTACGCTCTTTTAAAAGGTCATAGCTACAATACTCTACAATCATTTTTCTTAATATTCATTTGTTGCAAAGTTATAAATTTTTAAACTAAACAAGTTTCAATTTTTTCCCATTTGTGTTTAAATTTCGCTTTGTATAAACAATTAGGTTTCACATTTGTCTTTAAACCTATTGGATATTGTAACAGAGATGTTGACAAGTAACTCAAAAATTTTTTTTGGATTTTTTGAAAGCCTAGAACATAAAACATGAATTAAAGGCTCCAGCTTTCTTACGGCGTTAGTAAAAAAATAATTGCTGACGGAGGGTTATTAACAAGACTGTTCGATAAAGCTTGCAAAATTTGTGTACTTGTAATGCCTATGAGACTTGTACATACAGTGTAATTGTGTATTTTTTAGGTTTCCAGTTTATCTTGGCATTAAAAACACATGACGTAGTAATGATAATTAAAACGACATCAGTGTTAGGCGGTCTAATGTTACAATTGTTTGTCTATAGTATTGTGGGCGATTATTTGAAGTGTCAAATGGAAGAAATTGCGGACTCGATCTACAGCTGCAGTTGGTACAACTTTCCATTAAAATTAATGAGAAATGTAGTGTTCGTCATTATACGGTCGCAAGAACCTGTTCAGTTGCTAGCTGGTAAATTTTTCGTCGTAAACATCAAGTCTTTTATGACCATATTAAAAAGCTCGCTCTCGTACATATCCGTCCTACGGGTGATGGTGGACACGTAAGGCGTAGGTATTTGTTGGGAGAAAAACTCGAAAAGATAACATTGCACACACGTAGGCAATATCATTTTATAAGAAATTCTGTTAAACACCATATGTCTAGAATTGAATATTTTAACTTTATATAAATAAAATTGCTTTCTTTGTTATATCAATAAACGTATTGTACAATCGGTACATCACATTGACAGATTATTTTAAGAAGTTCAGCAATGCGTGACTCGCGATTGCAAAAATGTGTTGTTGCATACAATTTGATAACTGTCGAACAAGAAAAAAAAATATTAGCACTACACTAGCAACTTTTCTTTCATAAACAGATGGATTGAAATAAAGTGTATTGCAACACGATCAAATGATAACTGAAGTCGCTGTCTCGAAAGAAAAATGGAACACCCCACTCATTCGGTCTATGCTATATTCATCTTTCATACAAAAAATTGTCCCTCTCAGCTTGTGTATCAAATAACTGTGTTTTGAAAAATAACATGGTACGTTAGCAAATGTTACATTTACATGGTAAATGTTAAATTGCGTAAAATATTAAATAAAATATGAAAGCAAACCATCGCCGATGATCGACTCGTCTTATAGACAAAGACCGCGCGGCATTATTGAGTATCGTGCAACGTACAGCTCTACGTGACTGTGTTATAATGTCATGGAATGCCGATATAGCGTACGCTTTTACTCCCTTTAAAATGTTCACTCTGCCAATGGGCATTTGGCCTTTGCAAAAATATAATACATTTTCCTTAGTCCGTTCTATCGTGTACTGCTTCATTTTGGTACGTTCTCAATTTTCATATTAGATATCGCGATAAAATTTATCTGCCACTCGTATTTTCGATATATCAAGTTCGTCAGTTCAAGTGAGGCGTTCAGTGTAGCAGAAAACGAGAAATAGCGATAGAACTTTATAATAAACAATTCTTCCTGTTTGTGTAGACCGCGTGGATGATCATGATATTTCTCGAAATCAATTTCGGTAGTGGCAATGCGTACGTACAGGTCGATAATTTTGAAGTTGTAATCAGCATCATTCTTGGTCTATCAAAGATAGTGTCCTTCCGCTTATATGCCAAGAATTTGACTCGCAATTTCTCTTCTGCTGTGGACGATTATCTCACGATAGACACCGAGGAGAAACGCACGATCATGCGGCGGCACGCTTATATGGGAAGGATTATGTGCTTTAGTATCTTATCTATGGCTTATGTTGCTTCGACAACTTTTATACTGTTACCTATGATACCTATGATAACAGGCGATACGGAAGTTCAAGTTAATGTAACCATCAATGACATATCGGAATTTCCCGTGGCCGTAACATTTTTAGGGGAGGTGCATGTATCTACGAGTTTATACATGTTGATCTGTATGTTACAATATATGGGACTAGTACTTACTGCTACCAGTAATTGTGGTAAATAGCTAATCGTTACTATTTGAAATTTGCATGAATTATAAAATATTAATTTTTAAAAATTTTACTTTTTATAAAATGTATTAACAAGAATCCTAATTTTTTTATCTCTATTTTCAGCTGTTTTATTAACTATTATCATATACAAACTAAACTTGTATATGTTTATTTGTTTCTCCTTAAGATTTACAAAAGCGTTTTTAATCGGGGAACGATCCCAAACCCCTCACAAAAAATTAATAACACCCTTATGCCCGTCCTGGCCGTCAGCGATCCTTTACATTTTGGTACCTTCTCACCCCTCGAACCCGCACCCTCGTCCTCTCCCCCTCCCCTAGCCTTTCCCTCCGATTCTTTTTTGTGCTCCTTCCCCCTTCCTCTGCTATCCTTGGTTTGCCCCTACTACTCCTACTCCTCTCCACCTCCTCTCTTTATCCCTTCTTTCTCCTATTCATCGCCTCCTTCTGAAACTCAAAAATTAACTTACAAACCGCTCTGTCAACCCTCTCCACCCCAACTCCTCGCAGCCTTTCTCCCTTTCCCTCCTCTCTTCCCTTCCGCCCTTCTTCCGCCTTCTTTCAGACCTACTTCTTCCCTAACCCTATTTCTCTTCCTCTTTTCCTTCCTGTCCTACTCGTCTTTCTCTTCTTTCATTTCCCTCCACCTCCTCCACCCAGCCGCTCCTATTGTCACCCTCTTCCTCCTCTTTTTCTTCGTTTTCTTCGCCTTTTCCTTTCTTCACCACCGTCCCTCTCACCCTGTCAGATGCCTTCCCCTTTTCTCTCTCGTCTCTTCTCCTTCTCAACTATTCACACCCCCGCCCCGCGGCGACCGATCTCTTTCTCAGCTCACATCGCGCGGCGCCTCCTCTCTTCTCTTCCCCTACCTGTCTTGCTATAACTCTCTCGCCTCTCTTCACCCTCGCTTTATTAGTACTTTCCCCTTCCTCTTGCTGACCTTGTCTGCCACTCTCTCTACCTCTTTCTCGTCATTCTAGTTCTTCATCCACGCCAAATTTTCGTCCTCTCTCTGCTCTCCTTACTCTACTCTCTGCCTTTTTATTACCTCTCTCCGCTCTCTCCCCTCCGCTTTCTTCTCTACGCCCTCCACTCGGTCCATTCCCTCCTCTATCCTTTCACCGATTTTCACTCTCTACGTTCTCTATATACAAACTAAACTTAATGTTTAATTAAATAAAATACTTATTATTTTTATCGGTATTAAATATTGAAGTTTATATGCTTTTTTAATAAATGTTTTTTTTAATGCCTGACGCAACTATTTTACAATTGAAATGCGATGTTTTGATTTTTTTACGTCACTCTTGCAACAGATTATTGATTTTATTATTATTATAAAACTTTCAATATAAACTACTTTATTGCAAAAATGTAATTTATTTCTAAAGGCAACGATACATTTGTCCTCGCAATTACTCTCCATGTATGTGGTCAATTGGAACTTCTAAAAATT
>NW_020222645.1:0-1086 GCF_003070985.1 Temnothorax curvispinosus
AGCTTTTGTAATGGCTTAGCCTTAACAGCATAATCCTTTACAAATTTTCTAAAATAATTGGTTAAACCCAAAAACCTTTGCACTTCGACAATTTTTTTAGGTTCAGGAAAACTCCTAACCGCCTCCGTATGTCGGAAACTAATAGTTATCCCTTTTGGGGATATAACATATCCTAAATATTCGACCGATATTTTTAAGAAATTACATTTTTTTTAATTTAACTTGAAACCATAACTTTTAAAAATTATAAGAACTTTTTTTAGGACTCTAATATTTTCCTCTGGCGTATCAGAAGGAATAATAACATCATCCATATATACGATAAGCATATTCAGTTTGACTAATCTTTCTAATATTTGCGATAAACGTTTTTGAAATTCTGCCGCTGATTCACACCATCCGAACGGCATATACAATTGCTCAAATTGACCATCCGGAGTCGCAAAAGCAAAGTATTTTGTATGTTCAGGATGAACTTTAATTTGGTGAAAGGCATCCTTTAAATCTAATGTCGTAAATACCTTTCTGTTACCAATACGTGCTATACAATCCTCTATTACCGGAAAAGGATAACATTGCTTATTCACCCTTTGATTAAGCGGACGCAAATCAATACACATTCGCAAAGATCTATCTTTTTTACGCACTAACACTACACGCGCGCAATACGGGGAATTACTATGCTTAATGATACCACGACGCAATAAATCATCAGTGATTTTTCTAAGTTGCTCTCTTTTCGACCAAGCAAATCGTCTGGGTGCATATGCAAAAACGGAATCATCTTTAAGGGAAACTTTTATTGAATAATTATCATTAATCAACGGTATATCCGAACTCTCAACCTCTTGCATCATCGAAATTAATTCTTGTTTATACGATTCATCAAAATCAATATCGATATCTTGCAATAACGACATCATGTTTTCAGACTTATCTTCAACAACTTCCGTAGAAGCTATCTCTTGAAACAACCGAACTCGATTCTTTAACTCAATACCAGATGGGTTATACAAAACCGAAA
Organism: Temnothorax curvispinosus; assembly: GCF_003070985.1. Lineage (NCBI taxonomy): Eukaryota > Metazoa > Arthropoda > Insecta > Hymenoptera > Formicidae > Temnothorax > Temnothorax curvispinosus. Next base: position 1,025 of record NW_020222645.1, read on the forward strand.
TATTATTTTCATTAAGAAAATCTAAACCAATAATCAAATCCGAAGAAAATGAGTCATCCCTC
>NW_020222646.1:0-1656 GCF_003070985.1 Temnothorax curvispinosus
CTGAACCTAGAAACTTGAAATTTGGAGGGTGTATTCCTTTCATGACGTAAGCATCCACTAAGAAAGGATTTTTAGAAATTTAACCCCTAAGGGGGTGAAAAGGGTTAAAATGTGTTTTAAGGGGGTGAAAAGGGTTAAAATGTGTTTTCATGGATTCGTTAATATCTTTTAGGCTTGATGAGATAATTTTTATCAAAAATTTTTATCAAAAGTTTTAAGGGGGTGAAAAGGGTTAAAATGTGTTTTCATGGATTCGTTAATATCTTTTAGGCTTGATGAGATAATTTTTATCAAAAATTTTTATCAAAAGTATATGAATAAGAAAGAATTTTTAGAAATTCAACCCCTAAGGGGGTGAAAAGGGTTAAAATGTGTTCTAAGGGGGTGATACAATATCATGTTCTAACATAATAATAATTGCAGGAATATAAAATAGAAATCCAAGAATTAAAATTATGTGCATAAATTTTGTATTGACATATTTTTAACTCATTATGTTATTATTAAGCTATTACATAATTGAAAATGCAGAATTAATATGTGATTGTGAAATCATCAGCTAATACAGTCTTTTTTTCATATTATGTAAATATAGCTACATACTAAATCGATCGATAATAATGCGCACGCAATTTGCGGTGACGTCATGCACGTTGAACATAGTACACTAATATTTTTTTAAATGTAAGATTTCAAACTTCACTATAAAATTGTCAAAACCGTTATAGTGCAAATGGTTTAACATTACGAGGTTATAGAATATATTCGTAAAGAAAAAGATAAAAATTAAAGAAAAGAAAAGAAATTGTTCCAAATAAGGGAAAGAGAGAGAGAGAGACAGAGAGAGAGAGAGAGAGAAAATAAGGTATTTATAAAATAAAAAATATTATTTCAGTATGTTTAATTTATTTATATTTTATAAAATGCCTATATTATTGTTTTAGTATGTTTTAATTGCTTAATGTTTACATATTTTTTTTAAATCGGATTTATAAATTTATGTTTCTTTCGTATTGAAAGAGAGAGAGAGAGAGAGAGAGAGAGAGAATAGGAATGTGACTAAGTAAGGATACAATCATGAATGTGTCAAACATTTTATATGTTGTTTCACAATTTTGCAGTTTGTAATTGATTAAAGAAGCGTGAGAAAGAGAGAGAAGAAGGGCGTATATTAAAAAAAAAAAATATCTCACATTTTTCGACATTACATCGTGTTCGCAGTTATTCAGAGAGAGAGAGAGAGAGAGAGAGAGAGAGAGAGAGAGTGTGTGTATATTACAAAGTATCTTTCACGTTTATTTCATGTTTGCAGTTATTCAGGTAATAGAATTGTTTTTGCTTTAGTTATATAATTTCACAATACTGCTTATATTATCAATCTGAGCAGTTATTCAAGTAATAAGATCGTTTTTGCTTGAATTGTACAGTTGGATCGTTTTTGCTTTAATTGTACAGTTTAATACTAACTATAAACTGTTATTTGATCTATTTAAAGCAGTAAAACGCATGAAATACTGCTTATTTTATTATTTTTTATGGAAATTGGAAGAGGATGCAAAACGGCTTTAAGGATTTTTTTATTAAAATCTAATACAGTTTATTATTTTTTAAGTCGGTATGGCATATGAGTTTTTAAATGTTAATGGAGAGATGGTG
>NW_020222647.1:0-2055 GCF_003070985.1 Temnothorax curvispinosus
GTCTTGATTTTGTTTTCTCTACTATACAGCCAGACTCTGTTTACAAGCTCATCTTTAATGGACCTCTTCACTCTTATGCGTCTGGCTATGATGGCATCCCGCTTTATGTTCTTCGCATTGCTTGGCCTGTTATTTCTCAGTGGCTTATTCCTCTTTTCAATCGCTCACTTGAAGCTTCCGTATTTCCTTCATCATGGAAACGTGCGTTGATTCGCCCTCTCTCAAAGATTCGCACTCCACTGTCACCGTCTGATACGCGACCCATTGCTAACCTTCCTGAAATGTCAAAAATTCTTGAACGCATGGTTGCCTCACAAATCACCGACTATTTAAATGAACACAACCTGCTTAATCCGAGACAGTCTGCATATCGTTCTGGTTTCAATACGCAATCTGCTCTATTACGTGTCTGTGATGATATTAGAATGGGAATCGATAAAAGACTCATTACAATCATGATTCTATTTGACTTCAGTAAAGCGTTTGATACGGTCCCACATCTTCGCTTGCTTATCAAATTGAAAGAAATTGGTTTTTCTGATGGGGTTCTCGCGTGGATTTTTTCTTACCTTACTGGCCGCTCTCAAGCTGTATTCGACGATGAGGGTAATTTTTCTGAGTGGCTTTTCACGTCGACTGGCGTCCTTCAGGGCTCTGTACTTGGCCCACTTTTATTTGCTCTTTACATCAATGATATAGGTGGATTCCTGTCTTTTGTTTATCATATGTTATTCGCGGATGATGTACAAATATATCTACAATGTACACGTGCCGACATTCTTCATGGTCTTGAGTTGATTTCAAAGGATGCGAACGCCATTTTTGATTATGCTACGTTAAATGGTCTTAAACTCAATCCTGCAAAATCAAAGGTACTTATATTTGGTAGTCAGGCTTATGTCAATGATATTGACCTCCATTGTCTACCTCCTATTATTGTAAACCATACGCCTTTACCCTTTGTCAATGAAGCTAGGAATTTGGGTGTAATTTTTACGAATAACCTTTCTTGGAAAAAACATATATTGCATGTCTCTCAAAAAGTGCATTACTCTTTGTATAAGCTTAAGTTTAACAAAAACTCCTTGTCCACAAGGTTAAGGATAAGGCTGGTATTAGCTTTAATTATGCCGCACATTGACTACTGCTGCCTAGTCTATCATGGTTTGACTGGAGAATTGAACACTGTATTACAGAGACTTGTAAATTGTTGCATTCGCTTTATATTTGATCTTAAGCGTGACGAGCATATTACCCCGTTCAGGCGACAATTGGGGTGGCTTACAGTTGAAAACAGGAGGTTATACTTTCTTGGCTGTCAAATGTTTCGTTTGCTTTACATGCGCTCTCCTACGTATCTGCGTGACAATTTTGCTTTGCTTGATCCGCTGTTGAGGAGATCTGACCGCCGTCTTGCTGCATCCCAAACCTTTCATATTCCTTCTCACAGAATTACCACTTATAGAAACTCCTTTCATCTTTCATCAATATACTTTTGGCATTCCCTTCCCAGTAATATTACGTCTGCTTCTTCAATTGTCTCCTTCAAAGGTCTTCTCAGAGCATATCTGTTGGCGCGTGAAGTTGCATGATGTTCATTGCTGTGCGTGGTCTATGACGGTGGTTTTCCCTGTTATTAGCTTGTAAGTTGCGTTGCGTCTTATTCTTAGTATTAGTTAGTTTACTCTACTTACATTTTTCCTATTTTAAGCTGCGTTAATTCTTTTTTATACAGTGTATACTGTTGTGATAAGCTGTTAAGTTTTGCTCTACTCTTAACTATTTTGTGAAAGAGAGTGCACGCATATTTGTTCTCTATTTTTGTATTGTTAATCTTTGCCCTTTTGTTTTTCTTGGGCATAATAAATCATATCTATCTATCTATCTTTCTCTCTCCCTCCCTCCCTCTTTCCTTCTCTCCCCCTTTCCCTCTTTCCCCCTCTTCCTCTCTCCCCCTTTTCCCTTTCCCCCTCTCCCCCCCTCTCCCTCTCTTTCCCTTTCTCCCTCTCTCTCTCCCTCTCTCCCTCTCTCCCTCTCTCCCTCTCTCCCTCTCTC
>NW_020222648.1:0-1554 GCF_003070985.1 Temnothorax curvispinosus
ATTTTTGTTCAGGTATTAGATAAGTTCTAAAAGTTATTTTGTGTTATATGTATAGTACATTTTAGTACACGTATTTAGTACATTTAATTGTTCTTAAAATCTTCAATAATTACCAAAGATAATTTTGTTTTATGTTTTATGTTTTTTTATCAAATTGTATTAAGCCGAAATGCACCAATGTCGCATAACTTCAGTTCAACTCAATCTTCGTCTCTTTCTAAGGGGAACAGTTAGCCTAACTGTTTTCCTTAGAAACAGACTAAGAGTGAATTAAGCTAAGATTAAAGTTATGCGACGTTGGTGCAACCATGCATTAGTATATTTAATTTTTCTTAAGATTTAGAATTGCTTCGTCTCTGTAAGACATATTTTTATATAATAAAGAAGTCAAACATGTAATTATATTCCTTACATGTTGTCCTCTATTATGCTTATTTAATATTACTCCAATGCATACTTCTAATGTATAACATCAATTATACCTGCTTTGTAAAAAAAGGTCAATTTTACGTGATCTTGATGTCAAGATAAGGTCAAGATTATATGTTCCTAACGGGCCATTTTGACGTCACGATGACGGATAAAAAATGATTACAAAATGATGTCATTTTGATATTTTTATGACTGATTTGTTCTACTTGGGAAGGCTCCTGGATGGTCACCGCGGCCATATTGGATTCTTACTATCGAGACAAGGAAAACACCCAATTTTGTTGTGCATGCCATTTTCAAATAAAAAGACATTTCAATAAAACATCACTATAGATCGTTTCAGAACACTTCCAAAATTGGCCGAAAACTACCCTTTTCCCTCGACAATAAACAAACAACCATAAAACGAAGCCTAAACATATGGGAAAAACAGCCGTTTAACGACTATTGAAAGGAGGTGAAAACGTTCCTTCCGCATGTAAATCTTACTTTTCGGCCAATTTTACGACTTTCACGAATACGTTAAACGTTAGAACACAAGCACAGAGCGAATAATAAAGAAATAGCACGCACAATAAAATAGGTTGTCAACATGTCACTAGACAGAATTCTCCATTGGAGAGAGTGAGAGGAGAGAGTTCTGATTTCTGCCGCGACGGTATGTCGCCACCGTCAACGCAGAGTTCTTGGCTGACCATCCAGGAGCTTTAAGTATAAATTTCAATCCCCGGAAAATTCTACTTTCTATATAATTCTTTAAGATTTGGTCCGTTCAAAAATTAGAAAAATTTTTGCACCGGTTTCAAGAAAATCGGTCCGTTAATGAATGAGTACCTCGCTGTCGGACATTAGATACTTATTACTTCCCAAAAAATTACGTATTATTCCTTAAAATATTATACCACTTTTTTTTGCTCATAAATTTTCCTCTAAGAGAAATTTTGGTAATTATTTACAAAAAGACCCCACTCGCCAATGACCTTGACCTTGACATATGTTGTCAAGGTCACCCTCCTGAGTGACCTTCAGAAGGTTTTAGCCGGCGGTCGTTCTTTATTAAAAAGTTATTAACAAAAAAAGTTTGAAAAATATAGCAGCTATTTTGAGTATTGGAAGGCATAA
>NW_020222649.1:0-2824 GCF_003070985.1 Temnothorax curvispinosus
AATATAAGCTATTTTGTTCGATTCTAAGAATCTCATTTTATATTAATTATCTTTATTAATATAAAATAATACACGAGTAGACCTTTATATCATCTAACATATAAAAATATATAGTAAATTTATGCATATACCTGCAATTTTAAGGCAAGTTTTCATTCAGTAATAATACATTTGCCTCTATCAATGCGTGTGTATGCTTTAATAAAGTTTGCCCAACATGCAGCAGATAAAGATTTGCACTTTGCTCTAAGGTGAGAGAAGGTTAAATAGTCGAAATAAGTTTGTGTATTCTTATATTTTAAATGAGCCGATTTCTTTGCCTTTATAAGAGAAATCAACTCTTTTGTGAACCAAACTGGATAAGAGGATTCAAAAATGGGACGGGAAGGAACAACAAACGTAGCAATTGCGGTGTTCAGGTGATAATATAAGAAATCCACCGCTTCATTAACTGAAAGTTTCTCTAAAGCAGTATCCCAGTTAATCTGATTGCCTTTTCAGGCAACGCAATTAAGAATACCATGAGGATACATACTATTAATATCATTTGACAATTTTAATATAAAGTACGATAGTAGTTTAAAGATTTAGTATATGTTAAAATATTGATATTTGTAACTTAGAAATAGCTTCTAATCTCTCTCTACTATTATATAAAAGGGAAAAGTTTGTACTGTTGTTCGGAGTAATCTTAGAAAATATTGGACAGATTTTGAAAGTATTGTATATGAAGTAGGGGTAGAATTTCCCGAGGAGTGCTATAGGATGTATAGTTTTTCGTTACCGATCTTCTGGAAACCGGTTTTTCTAATTTCTTCAATTTTTCAAGAAATAATTGACCGAATCTTAAAGAATTGTATATAAAACAGGGGTAGAATTTCCCGGGGAGTGCTATAAACTGTATAGTTTTTCGTTACCGATCTTTATTGGAACCGGTATCTGAATTTTTTTTCCAATTTTTCGGGAAATAATTAACCGAATTTTAAAACATTGTATATAAAACAGAGGTAGAATTTCCTAATAAAGGGGTTACCGATTTCAGTCTAAAAAAATTTACGTAATTGTTCTGATTTCTGCAAATTTTGAGATATCAAGCTAATTTTTTTTTATGGATAGAATATTATTATATTGAATTTGGTGAGAATCGGTGATTACCGATTTTATTCCTTGGTTTTTTAATTAAAAAATCGAGATTCTGTGTACATCGCGAACGAACAATCTCAAAATTCCCGAAAAAACGCCTGGGTAAACCAAGAGATGTTGTCGCTGATCGGTAAGTGAAATATCGGAAAAGCGGAAATGACTCAATAGTGTGAAACTCGAGTAGAAAAAGACCGGTTACGAAATGTTTAATCCATGCACGAAAATATTTATGCGGTCCGATTTGAAATTAGAGGCATTTAGTTATGATTCAAATGACGAATATCAATTTTATCCGAGTGTAATAATTGGGAAAATGGATGCAATATGTGATCATTGTCAAGTAAAAAAGTTTAAAACTTAAGCACCTAAAATGTGTTATTCATGCAGAAAAATTAAACTACCGTCTTTAAATCAACCACCCGACACACTTCTTATGTTTGTCCACAATAAGGATATTGAAACACAAATGAAGTCGTTTCAAGAAAAACGACTCTCGGGCGAAGCCCGGGTAACCAGCTAGTATTTCATATTTAGAGGTGCTTATTTACAGTCTTATTTACAGTCTTATTTACAGTAAGAGCGTGGTCGGCCTAATTTATAGAAAAATTGAGTTAGCAAAATTTTTAAATACATAGATACATTCTATTTGATTAAAGCTAAAATAAAATTACATTAATAATATGTCCAGTCATAATCGTCGTCGATAATAATTGACTGACATTTCCGAGGGATATTTTGCGGCAATAATCTCCATATCCGACGAATCTCTCAAGATAGATTGCTTTCAACTAAATATTTGTCTTTCACGAAGCTTATTATGCTTAATATATGCCCAAACATTTTCGATTGAATTTGCATCGGGCGATTGTGACGGCCAATCAAATTGATTGATGCCAGATTGCTGCTCCTTCCACTCAGTACAGAGTGTTCCGGTGTTTCGGATCATTATCCTTCTGCACAGGATCCAATTTTCATTTTTTTTTATAAACCACGAGTTGGCAGATAGTAACAAGGTCTTTTTATAGATTTCCAACATTTTGTTCACATTTAGATTGTGTGTAAACACGTAACACAGCTTCAAAGCGCAACGCGCACGCGGCACTTATTATGACGCCTATGCTTTGCTCTGGCAAAATTTTAACGACAACTGAGCATTTCTTCGCAAAACATCAAGGAGAAAAGTATCCTTTATCGACTCACGCAAGAATCGGGAGTACAGCTTTTACCAACTGCGAGTTGTAGCGACCACGCTCTTACTTGACAGACTGTAGTGCAAAATATGCTTCGGAGATGTCAGTCAATTATCGACGACGATGGTGACTGGACACATTATTAATGTAATTGCATCTTAGCTCTAATCAAATAGAATGTATCTATATGTATTTCAAAATTTTGCTAACTCAATTTTTCTATAAATTAGACCGACCACGCTCTTACTAGACAGACTGCATCATTTAATATACAGATTATGATTAATGATTAACTTAATTAAGACTCTAATTTTTAACGTTTCGAACATTATGTAAATAGTTAAATTTTTGAAATCATTATTTAGACAAATAGTGAAACATAAGGTATAAGAAGAAAATATGAAATAAAACTGTAGTAAATAAAATAGTGTCATTTTTATAGTTTAAAGCTTTTAAGTATCTTCATGGTAATTCACATCCCTTGAACGATG
>NW_020222650.1:0-1372 GCF_003070985.1 Temnothorax curvispinosus
GAGAGAGAGAGAGAGAGAGAGAGAGAGAGAGAGAGAGAGAGAGAGAGTGAGAGAGAGAGAGAGAGAGAGAGAGAGAGAGAGAGAGAGAGAGAGAGAGAGAGAGAGAGAGAGAGAGAGCTAACACAATATGTTAGATACATATTATATATAGCAGATAATTAAAGACAAACTTATATCCATATAGGTATTACTTCAATAATTTTTAAACAAGGGCTCATTAGTATGCAAATGAGATTTATGAATTTACATGCTCATGAAAAAAACAATTTATTAATCAGTTAGTTCAAAAACTGAATTTTTTATTTATATTATATTTCTCAAAGGAACTGGTTTGAACTTTTCTTTCATCTCGTAATACAAGGATATATCTTCTTCAATTCAAATTTTCTTCAGAAAACTTCTATTGCCAGATTTAGGAATAGATGGAATATATGAGCTATAGAAGAGTCTAATAGTATATTATATACAGACTATTTGACGTTAAAAATTACTTGTAAGATTATATATTCAAACGCATATATAAATCTTCATCCAGTAATCACACTATATTGTTCACAGATTTACCATCTGATGCTTAATATATATATGTTTTGTTCTGTTTGCAGATATTCATCGAGACGTGACAGCAAGTTTCAGAAGACCAAAAAAAATTGCAATCACTGCAAATGCGGAGTAAAAGTTACGATTATATTTTTAATTTGTTTTAAGCTGCGAAATTTTTAATATTGCTCAAAAGAGTGCTACAATAATTAATTGCTAAAAAATTTGTAAAAAAAAATCGTTCGCAAAGCTGTGTCAAAATCGTGAAAAAAGCCACAAAACGCAAAGCTATGCTTCAAACGTGTAAAAAGTGTTGCTGACTCCGTCGTAGAACAATTTTGAACCTAAATGTTACAGATGTAGCAAACAGCGAGTAAAACATTCACGAACACAATTGTATAATAACAGCTCAATAAAGTGACATCGCAGAGCGATGTAACATTTGCTGTATCCGGAGTACTTCCACCGCGCCGGCATGGGCGTATGAATCGACGAGGGAGGGAATGAAAGATCGAAGAGGACGAATGACAAGAAAATGTCGATTCAGGGGCGCAACCTGTCCGATAACGCCGCAGAATATTTGGATGCTTTAGAGGCCGATGATGACTCGTCGATCGTTACCGGCCTTCCCGGCTTCTCCACCGTTACTTCCGAAATTGCCAACGTCACCTCAGTCATCCCGCAGTCATCAGGCCAAGACAGTCTCCTGGAGAATCTTATTATACCGCTGTACGGTACAATCTTCTTCCTTTCCATCGTCGGGAATTCTTTAGTACTCATCACCTTGGCGAGAAACAAGCGGATGCGCACGGTGACAAATGTTTATCTGTTG
>NW_020222651.1:0-19913 GCF_003070985.1 Temnothorax curvispinosus
GTAGGGTCCAAATTGACGTTCTCGACATTTGGAATCGCGTGGCATAGGTCCTGAAAATGATATTTTTCCAAAGTTACCTTCTGGAACTTGTAAATTTTCAGTTTCAACCCCCTCGTCTAAGTATACAGAGCCCAAACGGGGGGTGCGGGGAGGATGGGACCTGGGGGGATAGATAATCATTCTCGAGGGGACCAACTTTCCCTCAGGTCCTACCCCCCTCAGTCCACTCCCTTGGGAGCTACTGTAAAGTAAAAAATCAACCCCTTGAAAAAGTAACCGGAGGGGGGTGGGACCTGTGCCAAAGTTCGAATCATAAATTTACGCAATTTATAGGATCATAAAAAAAAATTGTCAAAAAAATGTCAAAATCAACCCCTCGAAGGAGGGGTCGGAGGGGGGTGGGACCTGTGCCAAAATTCGAATCATAAATTTACGCAATTTATAGGATCATAAAAAAAAATGTCAAAAAAATGTCAAAATCAAACCCTTGAAGGAGGGGTCGGAGGGGGGTGGGACCAGTGCCAAAGTTCGAATTATAAGTTTACGCAATTTATAGGATCATAAAAAAAATTGTCAAAAACTGTCACACAACCCATTACCTAACCTAACCTTGCAACCGTTCGCATAGCTGAGCAGCCGAGCAACCCCGAGGGGAAGCAGCGACCAGGGGAGCAGCGGACATCGACAATTTGCGAATAGGATTACCGGATAAGCGAGTCCGAAAAGCCCATATGGCTAGCGTTTACCTGAATCCCGAAATATAGGTGACCGGGATACGATTGACCCCGGCAGGCGAGCAGCAGATGAGCGACCGAGCGAGCCAACGAGCGGGCCTTGGAAGGAGAGCCAAGCAGAGCAGATCGGGACGAGCGCGGTCGAAATAGCACGAAGGACACGCGAGATAGCGGGGTCAGGAAATTGACCCCCGCGAACGGGGGTATATCGGTAATAGCCGAGGGCCGAACCCCGGAATACGCCTCAGGGGTGACCCGGAGGCCAATCACCTGATACGCAAAGCGCCGAGAACGACCAACGCGGAAATAGCGGGGTCACGCACTGACCCCCGCGATAAGGGACACGGTGGTCATAACCGGGGGCTGAGCCGCGTAAATCGTTTCAGAAGCGACTCGGAGGGCAATCGAATCAATTCCGACGCGATAGCGCCAGCGGGCGCTAAGATCGTGGCGTCACGGGGGTGACCCCCGCGCCGAGGGGCACGGAGGTCGCAGCCAATAGCCGAATCACGGGAATCGTCCCATGGGGGTCCCGAATGACGACCCACCGGACCGCGAAGCGACAACGCCAGCGGGCGCGGAGATCGCGGGGTCACGAGGATGACCTCCGTACCGGGGGGCACGGAGGTATTAGCCGTAGGCTGAGCCGTGGAGATCGTTTCAGGGGACGCACAAACCAAGACCCACCGAACCGCGACGCGATTCCATCGACGGGCGCGAAAATCGTGGGGTCATAACAATGACCCCCGCGCCGAAGGGCACGGAGGTCACAGCGGGCGGCCGACTCGCCAAACACGCTTCAAGGGCGACCCGAAGAACAACCGATCAACTCGCGACGCGATATTGATGACGGTAGCGAGTCTAGTGGGGACAAGCGATGACCCCCGGATATCGGAAACCGAGGGAGCCCGGGAAAATCTGGCGGGTGGAAAGCCATTAGAGGAGGCGCCAAAATCGATCCGGAGGGTCAGCGAAACTACTCAATCGTGAAATACCCGAACCCGGGAACCGGGGGAGCGGGGTCCAGCGGGACCCATGCTGACGCGTGCGATTAATTATAAGACGTAGATTGAGAACCGCAGGCGCGATTAGTTATAAAGCGCAGGTTGAGAACCGCAGCCGTAACCGGCGACGAAAACAGGCAAAAAATATCAAAAGAAAAGTGAAAGCGGGTAACACCTGGCACGGAAAAATACCAGGATGTGAATAACAACCCGATGGTAGGGATAGATATCCCGAGGTGGGATAGCTGAGAGCGCTCGGCAACTCGAGGCAGTCGCTCGGATACCGCAATCGGGGTAACACGCTTTTAAGATTCGCTCATGTTCGGCCTTAGTGCGTAGTTTAGCACCGTGGTATATCACAAGGAAGCACGCCCGCGTACTTGCGCGTTAAACATCGCTCGTATTATAATTGCGAGAGGCAATCAATAGCCATTTGTAACAACGTTCGACGAAATGTTTCAACGTGAATTTGTAAACCACAACGACGATCTGAAATAAATTAATCGTTTGTTAATATACGCAGTGTCAAGTTAATTTAGGATTACTTACCTGTTACTTACCTTGTCCTACGGCATCGATCCAGCGAAGTCCAGCGGCGTTCCAGTATGCGATACTGCGAGGATCTGGGACAGTCAGCGATCGTTGAGATCCATCCGGGGCGAGAAGATTCGCTCGGGTGAAATACCTGAAACAGAAATTGACCGATTAATTAAACGTATCCGTTATCTACTTACCTGGTACTCCGAGGGTGGTCCCACGTTGTCCATCGATGATCCAGCAGTGGGGAGGCAGCGTCGGGGCGTCGAGACATCCTGCGTCGAGAACCTGAAAATAAGAGAGAATTAATGTGATATCGTTGCAATATCGTGTCATGATTTCGTTACTTACCTTTTCGGTACATATGGGTCAAACCGAGTGGCGACCGTTTGATAGGCAAATCTGGCTGAATTCTTACATTTTCGTGTGATCCACGTACTCGGAGAGTGACGTCCGGTCACAACCTAACCTTGCGACCGCAGGATGTCGCAACGCGCGCAGCGGTAGAAAGGGTGTCACGGGTCGTGTTGCGCCGTATCTCCGAGGACGCGATGCTGCAATTCGCACCGCCGGCCGAGCAGAGCGGCGAGTCGGCCTGTAAGGATGCCGAGAAATGGGCGGTAGAGGTGGACCCGCCCGACGCGATCGGGGATCCGCTACCGGTGATACAAGCGCCGGTCGAAGGAGACCAGGCCGCGGAGCTTCCGATCCCGATGAATTTGGAAGCGGTGCAGGCCATCGTCGCCATGCTAGAGTCGGAGCAGGCCGCCCGGCCTGACGAGCAGGCGACAGGTGCAGTTGAAGGAGGAACGGACGCGGAGCCGCCAGCAGAGTCCGCGAACCGGGACGACGCGTCCAGCGTCAGCTTCCGAAGCCCGGAGAGCAACGACGAGGACAAGAACAAGGACCAGGGACAAAAGGTCCCTACATAAATTTAAGTAGTATTACCAGCGTTCCGAGGATGGGGACGCACTTGGACGAACGTCCGTTTAGTTATTTTGTTTTGGTGACCCGCAGGGTCGAGATTTTGTCTGCGACAACACGACCCCATCCGGCGGCATAGTATATAGTTTAAAACAAGTCGCGCAATTGTTTAGTTTAGTTAGTACCGGCTCCAGCCATATGTAGTTCATTTTTGTTTACCGTTGAGCGCGCAAACGGTTGAGAGCGCGTAAAACCGCATGGCAAGGCTTGAGCCACACACACTTTCCAGGAAAGGAGAGGCGCCCGAATGGGCGTTTCCCCATATCGAGACGAAGGACCAGCGGAGGTCAACAATCGACCACGACGTACCGACAGACCGTCGGAAATACTCAGGGCGCAGCGGCGCTGAAAAACGGCTCCGGGGAGCCAAGATGGCGGACCGTCCGCAATTTCGTTTAATTAAAGATTCTCGCGTTAATGAACGGTTCTTGATCGAATCGGGGGGCCCGGGAAGCAACCGTAGCTAGAAAAGGTCACATTTCGACCGCGAGAATAAAAAATGGCGGACCGTCCGTAATCTACGAGAAAACGATCGGGGTGTGATATTGCGCGGTGCCTGACGAAGCTACGAGGCACGAGAAGGCCACATAGCCGAAAATCGTGGCGATCCGATAACAGATACGCGAGTTAGGGAACCGTCCGCGAGGTTCCACTGGGTGCGTCATCTGCGGGGACAAACCGCCCCTGACAAAAGGGGATGCCCCAAGGACGAGACAGGGCCGATCGCCGTCAAGATCCGACGACCGGGTCACGAGTTAGGGTACCGTCCGGAAGTATGCACCAGGTACGTCATCTCCGGGAACTGAGTAGCCCTGACGAGAGGGGAGGGCCAGATTAAGCTCCGTACCGCGCGCCGTCGAACTCCGACGACCGGGAGACAAGTTAGCGTACCGTCCGCGAACTCGCACCAGGTGCGTCATCTCCGGGAACTGAGTTGCTCTGACGAACGGAGAGAGCCAAGATAAGCGCCGTACCGCGTGCCGTCGAAATCCGAAGATCGGGTCGCGAGATAGAGTACCGTCCGGTAGATCGCAACGCGGACGTCATTGCCAAGAAAAGACCTCGGAAAGCGGGATACCAGGTCCCAAGAACACGTCAGGATGGGTCGGCGACGTCGGCAGACGTGGTGCTCGTCACCCGGACGTCTTCCCCGGAGTAGTCGCCCGGAATCATAAAAGGCGTGCGAATTAAGCATAGGCGCACAGGTCGGCGTCAACGGCGGACGCATATTCGAGACAGTAGAAAACCACTACCCTGGCGTCAGGACGGCAGGGCATCGCGAGCGCAACGCCCATGGAAATTTCCATGTAGACCCGCGTAAACACCGGAGTGGAAAATTACCGAGACAAACATGCGCAGTTAGGAAGCTTCTCGAAGGAGAAAGTCGTAGGGAGCGCCGGAGTGGGGGCTAAATAGCCGATGGTAGGGAGGCCGAGCGAGACGGGCCACTCGAGGCAGTCTCTCGGGGATAGTTCACGGAGCAACACGTAATTTCGCATACACTCTCGTTGTCGCGCTAAGTCCCGCGATCGTAATCCGAGTGCGCAAATCGTAATCTCGTAACTTCCATAACAACCGGGAACGCCCGCGAAACGCGTTAATTATCGCTTTTACATAAGCGAACGGCGAATTAGTGCCGAAAAATCTTGTGCGTCGTAACGAAAAGGGGCGTGTCAGCCCGAACGTGCGATCGTCCGACAGATTATGTAACTTCGATATTTGTGAACAACTGTGAATGAAAATCAGTCAAATAGAATAAATTATACAATCTTTTGTCAAAAAATTCTTGAAAATTATTCGATTGGACTTACCTTCTGTACCATACCTGATCCATTGGCGTCGATCACTCAAAGTCCCTCGTTGATCCTGGAAGACGGTGGCAGCGGCGATCCTGGACGGCGACGGCGATGACCCTCATGTGGCAGGAACCTGAAAAGAAGAATAATTAGTTTGATTGAAAATTCGATAGATACTTACCTGCTCGGTATATCAGAGGTCAAACCGAGTGGCGACCGTTAAATTCAAGGACACCCCGCGTTGATTCGTGTCTCCCCACGTACAGTCCGGTTACAACCTAACCTTGCGACCGGTATGCGATGTAAAGCGAGGATCCGGGGAAGCAGAGCAGCAACAGAGCAGCGATCACACCGAGGCGGGAACCTGAAAGAAAAGAAGCGAATTAGTACGTAATTAAAACATAATTATCGGGACTTACCCTTTCTCTGGTATGCGAGGTAAAGCGAGGATCCAGAGACGGGTAACGGCAACGGCGATCCATTCCGGACGTCGATCTGCAACAAACATAAAATAATTATCATATAATTATTTTATAATTACTTTCCTCTATCTGGTATGCGATGTAAAGCGAGGATCCAGGGATGAGAAGCAGCAACGGTGATCCAACAGGGACATCAGTCTGAAATAAAATTCAAATAATTAGGATATAATTAATTTACCCTTACTTACCTCTATCTGGTATGCGATGTAAAGCGAGGATCCAGGGATGAGAAGCAGAAACGGTGATCCATCAGGGACATCCTTCTGAAACAAATAATTCCTATTAGCGTCTTGCGAATAATCGTTGATGCGAACTTACCTTCTCGGTAGTCTAAGGTAAAACCGAGTGGCGACCGTTTGATAGGAATATTATCCGCCGGAATCGGACTCAACACGTGCCGTCCGGTCACAGTAGAAGAGCACCGAGGAACGCGAAGAAACACAGGCTGGCCGATAGACGTGTCGGAACCTGCAAGGTAGGAGACACCCGAGAGCTGAAGGTACCGACCACACTCCGAATAATCTCAAAAATGGCGACCGTGACAGGACACGTAAGTGTCAGCGGTGTGTTGAATCAGTGAGTGCGCGTAAGGATTACGACAGCATCACATCAACAGGAAGATTTCGTGAACGGAATAAGTAAAGCAACCGTGATAAAGTGCACACGCGTGTTGACAACGTGCGCGAAAAGTGTGAGGTCGTGCGGCAAGTAAACGCCGAGGCGACATAACAACTCCCACGAAAAGCTGTACGATTGCGTAGTGGATGAATCAATCGCGGGCCAGAAGATATCCGTATCCGAACTTCAAGAAAGAAGAAACGCCAAGAGCGAAGATAGAAGAAAGAAGATCATCGAGGGAATTGAAGACGAAAGTTCCGAGACGTCATTACAACGGGCGACAAACGAACACGAGGGCGTAACGCAACGTACCGCGCACGTCCTATAACAAACGGGTTGCAATCTCGCACGGACGTACAAGGAGAAACGCTGGTTCCCCGAGCATGAGTGAGCCAAATTGGTCATAATAGGGCCAAAGGCGAAGAGAAAGGGCAGAACGAGCTGTATACGCTCGAGCCAGATGTCAACGGTGGGACATACACCGAGAAGAGTGTTCACCAGGTCGGACGGACCGGCACTCACAGAAGCAGAAATCTTGCAACGGCAAGAAGAAGAAAATCGGCGGATTGACGAAAATCAACCGCTGATCGATACAACCAACGGGGGAGACGAAACAGAAATTGTCGACCTCAGTAAAGAAAAAATGGCTGACACCATGACCGAAAACGAACGGCAAATGATGCAGCAGATACAACAGCTGACCGCGGAGTTGGAAGAAATGCGGACCATTCAACGACAGAGGCGTGATTCCGTTGTTACAAACAATACGGATCACGGCCCGGCCGGTCGGAGTACCGCACAACAACCGGGCGAGCGAGCGTACGACGACGAGAGTACACGCGAAGAAAAGATGATAGAAATGGTGCCGTTACAAGCCCGATTGCCGAGAGGTGGCTGGATTAAAAGTCCTTTCGACGATTTATCGTACAAAGGCAAAACGGACAAGCAGAACCCAATCAGGTTCTTGGAAAAGTTCGAGAAACTCGCACGTTACGAAAACGTATCCGAAGAGGAACAATTCTTCTACTTCGGAAAATGCTTGAAAGGTGCCGCGAGCCAATGGTACGAGTTACAGCGAGCGGACGACATCTATGAAATCAAAGAAGCATTCAAAAAACATTTCTGGGGATGCCAAGCCCAGATAAGATTTCGACAAATGGTATATTTTGGGAAATTCAAACCCGGAGAATATACCATGACCGAATATGCATTGGACATGGCCAGACAGGCCAGAACATTGATTCGGCCGATGTCGGACGAAGAAATAGTGCAGACTGTGCGCGAGCACTTTGACGGAAACATCGCGCGCGAACTACGACCGTCAGTGGTCCGAAACGTTAACGAGATGATCGACATGCTCGACACCTTGGAAAACGAAAGAGCAACCAGGAAGTTGCGCGTCGAAGCGCGCAAACCTCCGGACAAGCCCAACAATTATCGCACGGACAATCCAGGATATCGTGGCAACACGAGGACACCTTACGCCAAGGATGACACCCGATCTAACAATTTCGCCCGACGCGACGCGGCGAAAAATTCGTCGCAAACCAAGTCAGCCAACTGGCGAAAGTCGGACGCATCCGAAGCCAAGATAGGAGATGTCGACATTGTGGAATTGCCCGACAGTGACGATAACGAAGGCAAAACAAGAACTACCAGGTATACGAGAAACAAAGATACCCGGAGGACGGGATATCGCGACAAAATACAGCCACGCCAGACCGAACGAGGAAGAAACCTCGCGGCAATCACGGCGAACAGCGAAAATCAACACGAAGAGGAGACCGAAGAGCAATCTTCGGAGGAGAGCGAACAAGAGTGCTGTGCCATAACGCGACAGCCGGAAGAGGACGAAAAACCCAGTGTACCGTCGAACACCGTAAGCGCCGAACAAGTAATCGAGGTGCTCAAGCGGGAAGTGGAACTCGCCGAAAAAGGAATCAAAGTTCCGATGATAGAACTGCAATTCGAAAAATGCAAGGTGAAAGCTCTGATAGACACAGGCTCACAGGTTACGGCGATCACAACCGCCTTGCAAAAGAAACTAAGCAAATCGGGTGAAGTTATCGAAGAAGTGCCAGTGGACGAATTCAAACTGAAGGGAGCGTTCAGCAACGAAGGAGCGACGGTCAAGCGAAAACTACGTATCTTATGTCGATACCACGGAGACAAATTCTCGCATGACTGCTGCGTGGTGGACGAGATGGCATTCGAGATGGTGATAGGAATTGATTTCCAAATGCGATACCGAATGTTGTTATCGTGCGACAATCAAATGGACATAAGTTTCCGTAAGAGATTTGATCCGGTCGAGCTGCGAGAGCAAGTGAAAATATTCATGCGAATGATAAAGGAATACCACGGCCCAGACTTTCTCAAACCCGATACGAGCATAAAACAAATGGTCGAACTGACTCGACAGATGGTCGACGGAATAACTCGAGATCGTAGAACCACGGAAGAGATCCGAGAAAAATCTCCGTTCGTTAAAGACGAACCGAAGAAGAAGCATAAACGGTCATTACGTCGATTCGGGAAGAGAGTAAGGCGAACTTTATTCTGAGATCCACGAGATGTAGTTAAAAAGGCGTTGTTTCGAGAGAATGACGGGGAGCCGGGCGTCCCAAAAGTCAAAAATGACGGGGAGCCAAACGTTCCGAAACTCAAAAATGACGGGGAGCCGAACATCCCGAAGACGAAGGATGACGGGGAGCAGATCACCAAGGAAGAATCAGCGGTGAATGCCGTGTACGTCAACACAGACGACAGTGACTATGTGCCACCGAGTCCTAAAATAGTGCCGAGAAAATCGAAGCCGCGTCAGAAACGGAACGAAGTGAGCTACCGCGAAACCGACAGTGATAACGAATCCGTGACAATCGTCGGTCCGACGAGTGAAGTGACACCGAAAAGTGACGAAAGTCGCGAACGATTGAGTGAGTACACGGGAAAACGCGTGAAATTCGATAAAATTGCGTCGCGTGATAAATCGCGTCAAGTGAACCGGCCAGTGCGAACAAAAACAGTGACGCGATGTACGACTGACGAGGACTCCGAATACAAAAGCTCGGGCAAGCGGAAGGAGAACGGGGCGAAGAAGAGACCACGATCGTCAAAACGAATGCTATCGCTAAGAAAAAGACGCATAAGAAACTTTGAAAAAGCAACGAAGCACGGAAAACATAATTGTATTCGATACTGTGTTACACCACACGAGCGCAAGCATAGTGTGAGTCCTGGATGCAAAATTACAAACGCGAAAAGGGATACTGCCGATCGAAAAGCGCTGAGTGAGCCGAGAAAAACGAGTACCCACACGAGGGGTCTCCGAGAAAATTTTTTCGGTGCGAATTTTGCCAAGTGGTGTGAGAGCGACAGTCGACTGCGCAGGTGCGCCGTAGTAGTGGGGGCAAACCGCGCAGACGTACGAGTGAGGCAGGAGCGACGATTGACACTGCCCAGTAGCTCTACAGCCAGCAGCGAGAGCACATCGGTCGCAACTTCGCAGATGGAAGGCGAAATGGATAACCGACCAGCGACTGATACCGAAGCGGTCGAACAATTGTCGATGGATGTCGGGGAGGTGAATGATCATCGACCACCCATAATACCCGACCCACCCGTGATGACCGATGACCAGCCGACGATGACGATGAGCAACGATGAGCGGGCACCCGCCGACGTGGAAATAGTCCGAGTGATAGAGGCTATGGATAACAAACCCGAACCGAGTGGCGGGTCAGCAAACGCAGTCCTAATTAAGGATGACCCACAGCAACCGAGTTGCAGCCACGAGAGAGGAATGCCGACGGAGCAACCCCAACCCGGTACCAGCGGGGAAACAACCGCGGGGACACGAGCCATTATGACGCAACGAGGGCAGCAAGCGACGAACTATGCAGCGATGGACGAGGCAGAGCTGCTGAGACACCTGATCACTGGTCTCGATGAGATGAAGAAACGGCGAGAGTACCAGCAATACAGATACGGCATAGAGCAACACGCTAGAATGGTGGACGAATATCTGGCCAATACGCCACCGGCGCCAGACCTTGCGACATCCGAGCTACACGAGCTAAGGGATCAAGTGCGAAGGGTCGTAGAAGAATTGGAGAGAAGCGAAATATGTCGCAGACGACAAATTCGCATGATCGAGAACTTCCGTGTGCCAGATCCATCGAGCGAAGGTGACCAAGCATTGGTCACGTTGTTAGCCTGTGGCGTGGGGATGCCCAAACGAAGCGGAACGACGGCCATTCAAGATAATGTTGGAGTTTGGTCCCGACGAGGCTTACGTCGATCCATGCACGTCCAAACGCGAAGAAGAACGGACCCAGCGAGCAGCGCGGAAGGACGACGGGGCGAAACAGACAACCGCGACGGGCAAAACAACGCCCGAACAAAAGATCGAGGAAGTTAGACGCGAGCCACAGCCAAAACGAATAGAGACGACAGCAACGCAGAGGTCCAATCGATTTTGAGCGAAGCGTTGAAGACAAGGCCATCCACACCGAGAGCATCACTCATCCAGTCGCACAGCCGCCCTGAGAAACGTTCTCAGCCGGAAGGGAAGGACGCCACGGAGACCGCGGGCGTATACGTAATCCAACTGGACTCAGTGTCGGAAGCCGAAACGGTGGTGGAACCGCCGAAAGCCACAACTTCAGCCACGTTGCAGCACTCGACGAAACCGAAAGAGAGAATCGTCATGGGGGTGAGCGAACGGAGAGCAGCGAAGACAGCCAACAAGCGCAATCGCGAGCTCCAGGAAACGGAGAAACGCGGGACAAAGCGCGAGAAGACCGATCGACACCGACGCCGAGACGACGGCAAGCGCCGCGCCAGTGCGAAGCGCCACAATCGCGATGACAAGGGAAGCCTGACGCGGGACGATACTTCCGACGCCAAGCTGACGGGGAGAATGCGACCGGGCACTTCCCAACAGCCGCGTCGCTTGACAAAACAGTCACCCCGGGTGATACTACAGAGATTACCCGTTGCGGAGCCACGCGCGGCACAGGCAGAACCAGCAGTGGCGGAAGCGCAGCCGCCTCAGGAGAGCTTGGCAGCGACATCTGCACCACGGGTCACCGAACTGCCATGCATGCCGCCCACGCCGTTAATGTCGACACTACAGCTCCCGATAACGACTCCCGCGCCTCTTCCGCTAATAGACGCGATCGCGGAATTTGTAGGGTATGATTTCCCGATCGGCCCGGTGGAACAGCCTTCCGACGATTTTGAGTCACCGTCGGGAGAAAGCGAGAGCGATGATGACGAGGCTTGGAAGCCGAAATAGGGAGAGACGGCTCGTCGATTAACATATTCATATATATCTAAAATACACGTTTCTTTTTTATTTGATTTTTATTTTCATAACTTGCTTGACAAAATGGTCACACGCTTTAATTTCGTTTTATTTTCATTTTTGCCATGATTCAGTTTATTGTAAGATTACACTTACGGCGCTTATGAGAGATACAATATTAAGTTGCGTGGATAGCCCGTATGTCTAAATACATTTGGATTTTGCGTATTATCAAAATATAGGCTCGGCAAGACGGTAAAGACCGCGCGTAATTTTAGTTTAGAATTATATCCGGCCGACCGGTACAAAACCACGTTTAGTTGATATTTTGACTCAACGCCGATCAAAAAGGTCTTATATAATTTAGCGGTTGTCGATACAGATTAAGCGATAATGATCGTACGATGATAAGCGCGTTTAAGCGGAACGCCGATATAGAGTTACGGCGATAACCCGTATCGGGGGCACGAAGGATCATCCCTCGGACCCGGTACACGCGTCCATAAAATGGACGCCAAGGAAATACCAAGTTCTTGGAAAAAACCATCTTCTCCAGGAACAACCAGGCTGAAACGTCATCCGAGGACCTGGGACACAGCTCCAGGGGGTGCGCGCCATGACCCGGTGAAAATCCCTGGGAAACGTAATTTCTCCAAAGAAAGAGAGGTCCGACGGACTCGCCAGGACCAGAGGAGCCTCTCCAGGGGGTCGGCGCCATTGTCCGGCAAAATCCGGGCGGAACGCACTTTCGCCAGGAACTTATCGATCCGACGGTCTCACCAGGACCTGGGACACCCTCCCAAGGGGTCGGCGTCAAAGTCAAACAAGTTCTCCGAGAAAAGCATCTTCCCCGGGAGCAACCGACGTTATCCGTCACGAGAGGTCCTGGGACACCCGCCTAAGGGGTCGACGTCGAGCTTCGACGTAGATCCCCAGGAAACGCATCATCTGCGGGAACAGTGGCCTGGAACAGCGATACCAGCTCCCGAGAAACCCAGCCAGAGGGTCGGCGTCAACGGCCGACGACATCGACGTCACCCGGACGTCGTCTACAGGAGGAACACCCAAAAGCATCATCAGGGGCATCACCGAGGAGGTGCGCATGGGTCGACGTCGTCCGCGTCGAACAGTTTTCGCGAGTGAAAACCTGGTGCAGCGGTACCGAGGAAGGAAGGTTCTCGCACTGCGGCTACGGTCAACGTGACGCTACAAATGCTTTGAAGCATTCCTCTTCTCTTTCCTTTCAATGAAGAAAGAAAGAGAAGAAGAGCGCTCCAAAGCATTTGTAGCGTCACGTTGACCGTAGCCTGCGTTGCGCGTGGAAATTTCCACGGGAACCTTCTAGAACGGGCATAAGTGAGAGATGCGCAAAAGGGCACGCGAGAGGGTAGTGAAAATCATCGTGTTTTCGCATGATCGCGCCAGATGTGCCGGCCGCGAACAATAGACGATCGAGAAAGTTTCGAGGAGTGGGAACGATCCGGCATAAGTGGGGAGCCCAAGCGAGAGCGACCGCTCGAGGCAGTCTCTCGGGTATAGCCGTGGCGAATACACGTATCACACTCTGTACGATCGGCATACGCGTTATACTTTACAACCGAGAATTCCCGCGTACTATCGCGTAAAATTACTCGTCTTAACTAACAGCGAGGGGCAATTAATTGCCAAATACAATCGAGTGTTAGCAACAATACGCGAGTTGAAATTCGGATTACATTGTTAATTAACGGAAGTGCAATTATCGAGTATATAACAACCACGGGCATTGGGTCACGCGGATACGGAATATTGTGCGGACATTATTCATTATTGTATTTAACCACCGAATACTCGTCCGTTACATCTGCGCACGAACATTGTATGATAGAGTGATGATCACGGCCGAGTGCGTGATCATAGTTTAACAATCACGAGGAACAAAATCCTCCGATCGGAATAATTATCTGGAATAAAAGCATCGTATCGAATAAACGAATAAGCCGAGATACGCAATTTGATTAATTGTGCAACTTTATTAAAATAAAGCGACATTCACACCGAGGCGAGAAACTCGTGTTGTGAGACACCTTTATGATATTGTGAAACGGCCTGTAATGTTGAAATGATGATCTGGAATTAAAGATTAATTAATTCTGAAACAAATTTTTCTGATTAATTATAAAAAATTATCGATACTTACCTTCTACTTACCTTGTCCTTCGGCGATGATCCAACGTTGGCCAGCGGCAATCCGGTATGCGATGTAAAGCGAGGATCCGAGGAAGCAGAGCAGCAACAGAACAGCGATCCATCCGAGGCGGGAACCTGAAAAAGGAGAAGCGAATTAGTACGTAATTAAAACATAATTATTGGAACTTATCCTTATCTGGTATGCGAGGTAAAGCGAGGATCCAGAGACGGATAACGACAACGGCGATCCATTCCGGACGTCGATTTGCAACAAACATAAAATAATTATCATATAATTATTTTATAATTACTTTCCTCTATCTGGTATGCGATGTAAAGCGAGGATCCAGGGATGAGAAGCAGCAACGGTGATCCAACAGGGACATCAGTCTGAGATAAAATTCAAATAATTAGGATATAATTATTTTATCCTTACTTACCTCTATCTGGTGTGACGTGACAAATGTCGCGTCCCTTACCCCAGATGGGAGCTCGGCCGAGGGGGGCGTCAGGGATGGTGCCTCCGCCCGAGGCGGGCGGAGAGCGAACCGTTAGGTTAGGATTGAGATCTTTGCGAGCGTTACAGGTCGAGGGAGTGCGGAGCAAATGGCCAGGGTCACGATGAATGTAACGGCGTATGCTGCGTCGAGGGACTTACAACTGGACAACCAGGAGCTTCCGAGGGCGTACGGTCGGCGGGCGGGTCACGCTGGGGCCCACAGCCGGAGGATCAGCTGGCCTGTTAAGGCGTCACAAGCGGCACGAGGGCACTGCAGCCCGAATACGGAGGACCCGGAGAGGGGGATGCCCCGACGAAGGTCCCCGGTGAGGAACGGGGCCACCACCGGTGTACCGCCCCCGGTCGACGAGCCATGGCCCGGCCAGCCTGGCCGTCGAGGAACCGGACGATGAGACGCGGCCCGGACAGCCGGTCTCACGTGGGCGGACTTTGAAACTACCGCCGGCGGATGGGCGCAGTGACGAGGGGCGCTCTAGTAGAGCGCGGCGATCGCCTAGAGGGATCGCTAGCAGGCCAGGGCGCAGCACCGACCAGGCTAGGGAAATCGGCGCGCGGGCGCGCGCGGGCACTGCGTGATCCCGCCGGACCAAGGAAACGCCACTGTCGTGCGAGCCGCCATCCCAGCTACATCTAGCCCTGAGCGCCGAGCGACGAGCTGCCGGAATCGACGGAATTTGTAAGGCCACTACTCTGCCTTCCTCGAAGTAAGATCGCGAGAATATCCAGGCCCTCCCGGGAGTCGCGTTGTGCCGCGGTAATGTATGAGATCCGCCGTAATTGAAGAATATCGAGTGCCATACCGCGGGAGGGCCCGTGCGAAGTGATCGCGAGTGCCCGTCTCGGGGATGAGAACGTACGGCCGCCGACAGTCAGCGTACATGTAATTTCGTTGTAATATCGTTTCGTGTACTCCGTTGCGTATGATTTCGTTGTGAGTAATCGTTGTGAGTAATTTCGTTTCGCGTAATCTCGTTGCGGGTGATTGCGTCGCGTGGAATTTCGTGATCGCCGTTGGCTTAACCGTGCCGTCGTTTTGAGAAGTGGCTCTCGCGCGTGAGAGAGCCTCGTAGTTATCGTTGCCGGTTAAGTTCAGGTCATTAGTAATTAGCTAGACGTGCGTTTCATCGGGATTAATGGCCCACGGTTGTGTCGAGTTAACGGGTGAGGCCATTCGTGCGTTTCGAAGGGAGAGAAGATCCCCCGCGTTGTCGCGGTAGACCGTAGGGAAATTGCGTTAATTGTTCATTTGTTAGACGTGGACGTTTTGAGTATTTCGCGTTTGACCGTCCGGGTAGAATTCGCTGCAACTTAGGTCGGGGAATACTCTTGTGCAAATTCAATCGGGATTGCCGTGCAGTTCAGCGACGGAATGAGTATCGCGCTCGTGGGGTGACACGTGGCGCGTACTCGAATTCTGCTTGTTCGCCGTGGAACACGTTATCGTTCACATGTTATCTGCCTTAACCGAAATATAATTTCATGTTTTATGTTATTTGAGTGTGATGATTGCGCTACGCTCCCTCTCCTATTCCACCCGCGGTTGATCAAAGAAGCCCACGCCTGAGAAATACTGCGATCTCGTGAATCGTGGTGCGTGGAATCGCACCTGGCGCCCAACATAACATCTTAAAAATACTCAGTCGAGCTGCCATCGGGGTTTCGGAGAGAAGTATCGCGAATATATAGAGATTTATAGTGAAGAAAGCGACGGCGCGCTCCTCCACGGCCGGCGAGACCGTGAGGACATCGTCGTCGTCGTCGCACTGGTATGCGATGTAAAGCGAGGATCCAGGGACGAGAAGCAGCAATGGTGATCCATCAGGAACATCCTTCTGAAACAAATTATTCCTATTAGCGTCTTGCGAATAATCGGGGCGTTGATGCGAACTTACCTTCTCGGTAGTCTAAGGTAAAACCGAGTGGCGACCGTTTGATAGGAATATTATCCGCCGGAATCGGGCTCAACACGTGCCGTCCGGTCACAACCTAACGATGAAATCGTTGGCTGAACCACCGATTCCAGAGTCGACTCCTGAGCGAAGCGGCGGAAAGAGCCAGCCAGTCACGGCGGCCCAGGCGTCTGAGGTAACGCGGGGCATGGCGGAGCCGTCGACCGAGCCAGGGGAACCGGCCAACCAGGGGGTCGAGAACGTGGAAGGCGCGGAGGATTGTAGTTTTGAGAGTGTGGCCAGCACTCAGATCCTCTCGCCCATCGAAAACATAATTGCCGGAGAGATACCCTTCGGTCAAGGACAGCCAAACGAGAGTCAGCCCGCTGAACACGGCGAGGCACGACGAGACGATCATCCGACCATACAGCCCGCTGGCATCGGCGAGGCGATTCCTGTCATAACCGGCCAACCGAGGAGCACCGGGGACGACGACACAAACTTTGGCCAGATGAGCCAGAAATAGGCGACGGACATATAGAATAGTTCCGTGCGCGTTTATTATTAACTATTCATGTAACCTTTATAAAAATATATATTTGTTTGTTTGTTTCGTATGACAACCTTTTGAGAGCAACACGCATGTGCAATTCAACGCCAAAGAGCGATACCGCGACAAGAGTCGTTATTTTATGTTATTTTATTTTATTTTATTCTTTAATTAATCACATTATGTTAATTGTGCATGTCGAAATATATTATTATCTACCCGATATCCTAATTCATTCCATACCTATCACAAAACATATTAAATTCACATAAAGTAACTCAGTTTCAACATTAGAGTCAAATAGATTCGTTAATTATCAGAAGTATGAAAGTAAGTTTTGCAAAAAAGCCAATCACAGGCCAACGTTCCATTATGGACTTAGACAAGTATAGAATCATAGTTCTTGCATTCATATTTTCTTTGTTTGCTATTTCAATAGTTTGCATATTACTGCTAGCGTATTCCAACGTTGACAAAGCCATTCCATATTACCAGGCATAAGAGAGATTCAAAATTGCAAAGATGAAGTTCAAAGAATACCTAGTGGTTACCCTTATCACATTCCTACCAATAATAATTAACTTTCCAGACGTACAAACCGTCAGTATGATTTTCACTCTTTACACCTTATACATTTTATTACTGAGCCTCGAATTGGATCCCAGAGTGATTCCCGAGGACCCTTAAACCCTTTCAAGCATGTTATGCGATAGCGAGTGCCGAGAGCACGAGCGAGGGCCAAGCGAGCCCGTAGTTTAATATTTTATGTTCATTTCCATGTTTTATTATTCATTTGTCAGTAAAGGCATAATGCCGAATAACGAGGACCAGTGGGACTCATCCCGGCCCGTTTTATTAAGAATAGCGCTAGTTGCGTTAGATTTAACAATTTTATGTATTCTCGACACAGCGATAGCCAATAAGAGCGATTCCTGGCAATTCGACATAATTTTACAGAGTTTCAGATTGATTTATGATTTTGCAAGGCCAAGAGCCAATGAAAGCGCGAGGCGCAACTTATTCCGATGAGCGCGACGGATCGACCAATAGGAAGCGAGCGTAGCTCCGCGAAGCGAGAAAATGTCATGAAGCGCGTAATTGCATTGTATAACTTTAATTTTGATTTATTTTCATATATTCCCTGTCGAGACAAGTACGATTAATTGTATTATATGCAGAATTATGCATTACTTATTAGTTTATATACTTACCGTTCGGATACTCACCGACGATGTTAACCAGTCCATTGATTGGGCGAGACGATCCCGCGAAGACCCGGTACCTGAAAGAAAAGGAGAATTAATAAAAATTGATTCTAGTAACTACGCTACTTACCTGGTCAAATTAGGGAACGTCAAAGAGACCATTTTCGGTCACTCGGAAATCGTTCCGAGTGACTTGCCGCGAGTTTGCACATAGTGCAGATTGCGACGGCTGGCATTGGTTGCCGCGTCCGAAGCGAGAGCCCATGTCCGCCGTTGCAATGCCACCACAGTATCTCAGTTAATTTTGAGCTGAGCCAATGAGATCGGCTCAGCCAATCGGATAAGCGCCGCAGGGATCGTGTCGCTCGTCACCAAGCGACGCGATAGGTTGAATAGGATAGCGCGCGAGAATACATCGTTCCGCGCGTAAAAGCGAGGCAACACGCCTGCGCGAGCATGAAAGTGGGGGGATGAGGAACGTTCCTCCCGGACAGTCTACGCGAGAACATCGAGGCGCGTACATCTTTCGAGAGTCGCGCGATAATACTCGATCCCGTATGTTTATCCCGTGGCCGTATACGATAATTACGCGACTATTAACCACGCGTTAACGGTAATTAACCGAAGATAGCTCGAAACGACGGTACTCAGTGTTCGTTAACGATCGACGCGAGTGAGCGCGCGATAGAACCTGTCCGTGCGTGTACCGAGATACTGTAACTGTGAAATTATTAAACTATTATTTGTTTATAATAAACAAAGAGTGATTATTTGCGACCCCAGTGAATATCCTCTCCGTATATCCGTGTCACACGTGCGCTTAAACCGGGCGTTGCCAACGGCCTTGAACACGTCCGCGTCGTGTACATCGGCGGCCGCACAGCCAGAAGGAAGGACGGGGCACCGCATAGCAACAGGGTTTCTGTATATTTCCCGAAAGATACAGTGGCGACCGTAATTTCTGCCCAAGTAGTAAGTGGCATGTACTTTGATTTTAATATCATTAATCGTTGATCCGGTCACAACCTAACCTAACTAACCCCAACCCATTTCGAACAAGAGATGTGGATAGAGGATGTGGTTGGGGGGAACAAATTAAAGTATAATTGCTTGAAATTGAAATAAAATTGATGAAAATTGTGATAAATTGTCAAAATTAATTAAAATTGGCAAGAATTCGAGTTAAAATGTTGATAAATTGATTAAAATTGACAACTTAAAATGTGATAAATTGATTTGAATTGACTGATTTAAGTTAACGTGTAATAAATTGATAAAAATTGTTGAATTGTACTTGAAATGTCTATAAATCTAACCCAATCGAGGGATGAATCGACTAATTGTGATTAAAATTAAATTGCGGTAAAATTGTCGAATTGATTAAAATTGACAATGATTCAAGTTGTGTAAAATTGATTAAAATTGACAAAAATTGAAGTTAAATTGCAACCAAGTTAAATTGTTATAAATTATTACGATTGAATAAAATTGACAAAAATAAAACAAAATTTGCAGTTACATGCCATAAACACTTGGGGGTCGATTTTTCAAAGGCCAACCCTTGAAACTTGGAAAAATTTTAATAAATTGTTGAGAAAAATGTCAAAAAAAGGGGGATCCAAAACGCGTTTCTCGACATTTGCAGTCACCTGGCATAGACACTTGAAGATCGATTTTTCAAAGGCCAACTTTTGAAACTTAAAAAAATTTTTGAAAAAATTCCCAAAAAAAAAGGTCCAAAGAAAAAAAGTCCAAAACGCGTTTCTCGACATTTAGAATCACATGGCGTAGATCCTGGAAGAGCGATTTTTACAAAACCACCCCTTGGAACTTGTAAATTTTCAGTTTCAACCCTCTCGTCCAAGAGTACAGAGCCCAAGGGGGGGGGTAGGGGAGGGATGGGACCTGGGGGGATGGATAGCCCTTTTCAAACGCAACAACTTCCCATTATGTCGCGGTTTCCCCAAAATTTGCGTTTAGCTTACAAAATTCAAAAACCAACAATGTCCAAGTATACAGAGCCCAGACGGTGAGTGCGGGGAGGATGAGACCTGGGGGAATGGATAGCACTTTTCGAACGCAACAACTTTCCATTATGTCGGAGCCCTCCCAAAAAT
>NW_020222652.1:0-16399 GCF_003070985.1 Temnothorax curvispinosus
GTGTGTGTGTGTGTGTGTGTGTGTGTGTGTGTGTGTGTGTGTGTGTGAGATTAAATATTGTCTGTTACCTAAAACTCGACGCCATCACGTCTCCGATGTTTGATAGGCAGAGCAACATAAGAGGAATGCCGAGAATGGCGTAAAAAATAGTTACTACTTTTCCATTTTTTGTTTTCGGTGCAATGTGACCGTATCCTAAAACAAGAAATAAAAATATAGAATATATCAATGTACATACATATCAGTATTTCAAATAACATTTATCAAATTGTCAATTAATAAATGAAATCAGCTACTAATTTATTAATTTAAAAGATTGCATTTAGATTAGACTTTGCTAAATAATTTGCTAGTTTCAGAGAAAAAAAAATATCAGAGACCAATCAAATCTTAAAGAATTATATATAAAATAGAAATAGAAAAGACTGAAGAATATAATAAAATTAAAAATAGACCGATATCTTAAAATTTGCGAAAGTCAGAGCTATTACAGACATTTTTCTAAAAATTAGGGACTTTTGATCGCGTATAAAGCTGGGTCTAATCAACCAAATCTTAAAAAATTATATATGAAATAGGGGTAGAAAAGACTCCTATTTCATATATAATTTTTTTAAATTCGGTTGATTAGACTTACAATTAGCTTTATATGCGATCAAAGGTTCATATACGAAATTTACGAAAACAAAGCTTCCTCTATGAGGAAGCAAAAGAAAGATTTTTATGCGAGATCACAGATTTATTCGAAAGTTACATGAAGCAATTTCGTAATGCGAAATTACTATTGTTTGGTTACGTCAGTTATCGCAAATAAAGAGTTTTGCAGATATATACAATATATAAAGGGTGTTTCGTTTTAATCGCCCCAGGCAAATATCTCGAAAAATATGAAAGATACGGAAAAACGTTTACAAAAGTTGTTTAGTTCGAAGGGGGACATAAGATGGTGTCATTGTTCTGACCATGGATGGTCGTTTAAAGCTCACGTGAACGACACCTTTAATTTCTTAAATGGAAACCCCTATTTTTCAATGCATATTCTTGTAGCTAATCTCGAGAGCTTTTCAAAACACTATAATAAAGTATTTTTTCGTTAAGAACTTTTGGAATTATAAGGGTTGAAAGTTCTAGTATTTTCACATAAAATACAAAATATCTTGTAAAACATTAAGTTTTCGGTAATGTTACCTTAATACTTTTATGCACAGAATAATGAGACAAATCACGTGGTATGAAAAAAAGACATAGTTGCTTTTAAGAAAAAGTATGCAGATGCGTGTTGCAAATTACATATTTTTTCTTAAAGGAACTATATATATGCCTTTTTTCATACCAATTGATTCGTCTCATTATTCTGTGCATAAAAGTATTAAGGTAACATTACCGAAAACTTAATGTTTTACAAGATATTTTGTATTTTATATCAAAATACTAGAACTTTCAAGCCTTATAATTTCAAAAGTTCTTAACGAAAAAATACTTTATTATAGTGTTTTGAAAAGCTCTCGAGATTAGCTACAAGAATATGCATTGAAAAATAGAGGTTTCCATTTAAGAAATTAAAGGTGTCGTTCACGTGAGCTTTAAACGACCATCCATGGTCAAACCAATGACACCATCTTATGTCCTTCTTCGAACCGAACAACTTTTGTCTAAAACGTTTTTCCGTATCTTTCATATTTTTCGAGATATTTGCCTGGGGCGATTAAAACGAAACACCCTGTATATATATATATATATATATCTCAAATTTGAAAAACTATAGATATTTGAATGTTGATAAGATCGTTCAGGTTTTTAGCTGCACTCGCCTCGGCCTTGAATCTTTTTTTCGAGGCTTCGCACAGTCTCGCAATTTCATCTACAAGTCTGGGTCAAGGTCGCCGAGATTCCTTATCGATGATACGTGAAAACTATTTCGTCTGTTACACAAGACCCATTATTTGATAGCGTGATTTGCATTCCCGGTTATCGAATATTTTATAACTATTTTCTAAAATTAATTATTAGAAATAATTCACATTTCTCTATTATTAAATTAAGGATAATAAAAAAATGTATACATAGTTTTTTAAATTTTTTAATTTGTGTAATAATATAACTATGTGAAAAATGTCTGATAATACCGAGAAAGTGTATTATGGAGGTCCTGTAGAAAAAATATAAAAAATAATTTTATAATGAGATGTGTTGTACTAAAGTGTCGAACAATATTATTGAAAAATATTGAAAATTTTGAGAAATAAATATTTTCTATTTAAAATACGATATTTTTTGTAAATAAAATAATAATATGATAAAGCCTGTGTGATATTAAATTATCCGAAGTAGGTCAATGTTACCTACTTTTTAAATCCAAATTATTTAAATGATTTTGATTATGCAAATCTCAAAACCGTTATTTGAAATGCAATGAGGTAAATAATATATAAGAACAGAATTAATTTATTTTATACATATATAACTACGACCTCCCCCTTCTCTGTACGAAATATCAGAAAATGTCTACCATTTCCAAATTAAACGGGATAAACTCTATCGATCTTTTTATTATGTTATTCTGTTAATTCCTCATTGATGGAAGTTGTCTATTGCAAGAAACCTAGTCTAGTCAAAATGCACCTATAATAAGTCTCTCCACTAATAGCGAAACGGCGATCCAGTTTTGTAATTTTACCCCAAAGAAGCCATTTGTCACAACGAATCACAACGTACGATCCCACAGCAAAATGTGCGACGAAGGCAATTTGGATCGCTTCTTGAGCAGGATTGATTTCACGACTTTGCGCGATAAAAAATGTTGGAGTGAAGAACAGCTCTTTCTATGACATTTAATTATGATGAGGCGATATAAGTATTGTATTTAAATAATAAGTATCTTCATCTGATTTTGTTCAATTATAAATAGTCATGTTTATAATAGAAACTTCTTTCTCTATCACAACTATCAAAAAAGAAGAATTTCCTCGCATACAATATAAATTTTAGGTGCAGAACCGTACTATGTGGTACTATGCAACCGTATGCAACCAGGATGGGAAAGTATCCTGAACAAGAGTACCTATATGTAAAGTAAAAACTCCGTTTTCTCATAGTGAATACATAAAGTCTCCGAGAATCCCAAAATGTCAAAAAGACATTACGATCTACTCGCATGCTCACTCGATCCACTCTATATGCGAGATCTCACCTTTATTCCCCATTTCATTTTTTTAATCCTGAGCAATGTAACATTCTTATTCTGACGGGAAGAAAAAAACCGAGAGAGAAGGGGGGGAAGAAGAGGATAGCGGAAAGAGATGAGAAATAGGTCGATGGCAGGAAATTATTCGAAAAGGAAAAAATATAGAAAAAGGAAGTTGCCTGACACGATCACGAGGGCCAAGCAACTTCGAAGAAATTAATTTTTGCCATTGTCGAAGGATTAGTTGGTTCAATCGTGATAAGGATAACGTTCGTCTGTTAAAAATTTCAATGAAACTCGATTTCTTATCGACAAGTCACGTCTAATATCGCTGAAACTAATTTTTTATGCAATTGTAAACAGGAAATTCCATGGTTCTGAGATTGAGAGAGAGAGAATACATTGACGTTCGATTCGGACATCAATAATATCAATTTCTTGTTTGAAACAGATTCTTTGAAATAGTAGTACAACCCATTATAATAACTTTCCAAACATAACACGATAATCAGAGATCACTTACACATATACTTAATATTTAAAAAATAATATCGCAAATATGATTATATATATATATATATATAAGTTAGCTCTCCTAATTTTCTATTCCGTGATAAGATTGACAAGCAGGCCAAAAGGAACGCGAGGAACGGTCAAAAGTACGCCATTTTTTATCTTAGTTACGAAAGCAGGAAATTACTTAAAAAAAGATCACGTGTCAGGAAATGAATTTAAAAAAGCGAAGAAAATGTTTTTTCCGGTGAGACCGGAAGTGAAATATCGCGAATTCATACAGCAAGCTTCTTTCAAAAAGTAGTGAGAATATTTTTTTAATCCTCGAAAGATTACAGTGTTTGATTCAATTTTGCATTTTGGAGATATTTATTTAAAAATACTTTGGTAGAAGAAGAAAGCTAAACAAATTAAAGTAAAATATAGCGTTCTTGTCAGTCTCAGTTTTCTTTTAAATCGTAAGTATTTAGTTTTTAAAAATACCCACAAATTATGTTATTATTATTTGTTGTTATTATATATTGTTTCTTATTTATATATACTTATATACGTAATTTCTTTTATCACTGCTGATATTATTTTCTATCAATCTCTTTTATGTTTTCTATTCCCTTTTAATTTTTCTATTCTCCAAAATTGTAGATTTAATCCGCCTACATTTTATAATTGAATTTATAACTGATAATGACGATAATGGTGATGATGGTGAATTTATAATTTGAACTTGAAATAAAATATCTAAAAATATATATCTGTGCATGTAATATGTGTTGCAGTAGAAAATGACATAACATGTTCTAAACGAGTGAAAGTATCGAGCATCGTTCACCTTTAACGCCTTTAGCTAGTAAGCTCGCTTGGAAAGAGGTCACTTAATCGAATTATAGATTTTCTCTTAGATTTACTAACAATTCATGATCGTCAGTTCTCAACAGTTTGAATTCAATTTTTCTATAAATTCTTGAAATATCCGCGAGCAGTTTGCAGTTTGCATATTCAGAGTTTACATAAAAAATGCATATTTGTTAGTTTATTTGTAGCTGTTTTGCTCCAGAATATAAAATTCCACCGTTTTTAAAGTCTCGTGTTTAATCTCGTAATAAAAGTAATAAAATATGCCATTCCAGGAATGAATTTCAAAGCAGCCACGAAATAAGAGCGTTTTCTGTTTTGACACGTTTGTCCTTTCCTTATAGAAATGCAAATCTATGCACATCTACATTCGAATTAGTTTGTTAAGTGATAGAAAATTATATAATATTTTCAAGATAGTTTATTGAAAATATTTCTGTTGCTAATAATATTAATATTGTAAATAAATATTATTCTGTTTTTATTTTTTACATATTCATAAACTGATTCTATCTAATTCGTTTTAAGTTAAATAGCGAAAATAGTGATCCATCTCTTTCTCACTTTATGCGGATTCGTGAGCAAATATAACTTAATGAAGGATGTATTTTTCAAAAGTGAAGGCTGAAAAAATCTCTAATGGTGGTAATTTCGCTGTCGAGCGAGACGAAGACGCAGGAATGAACGTTACGCCATGTGTCTTGATTTTACTTTAAGAAGGAGGTCAAAGAGCGCGTACTAGTGCGATCAACCAAGCGGCTTCTCTCCTTCGGAGTCGAAGAACTGGGTTTTCCCAGTTTGAAGGACGGGCGCTCGAAGGAGCGGAATCGGCCTCAAAATCCTACCGGATCCATCCACGCTATATCGCGTAATAACGTTACGCTTGTAAATTTACTATGTGCAGGCTGTACTACATTGTAATTTCGCTGCGATTGGGTTTGCTGCGGCAAATCTCATTTAGTCTAGGTTAAATTTTGTTAAACCTATTTATGCTGATATTTTACTTACCGTTAAATTAAGCAACAAAAAAACTGAATTATTACTTTTACAAAAGAAATTAAGGTTGTTTTTTAGATATTCTTCTCATGTTAAATTGAAATGTCACGTTGAAGCGACGTTAGTTTCTACTAAATATGAATAAAAACCAAACAAATGTTCCTAGCAAAAGATAGAATATTTATTTTAAAGAAAGATTGCAACGTGTGTGTTTTTCTTTTGTAACGTACACATCTCGCGCATTGAAAAGATCACGACTGTTGCAAATTAAATCAGCAATAGCAGGCAAAAATAAGAATTATTTTAAGAAAACATAAAATTTAAAAGAAAGCTAAGAATTTAAAGAAATGGTTCGCTGGTGATACCCTCTAAGAAAAAAAATGTAATGTGATTAAAACATGCATTTCATAAATAAATTTTTTCCAATTGGATAATTGATCGTAGAAGATTATAAGACAGAAGTAATTTTTTTAAAACCGTAATCCTCTTATCCCATTACGAATAGTAGCATATAATAATTGACATTATAGGTACAAATCTGAAATATCAATTATTAAAATATTACCAATGTTTATAAATGTGTATAATTTAAAATTTACACGTTATCAGTGTTAATAAACGCGTAAATTTTTGAATTTGTATTTTTATCAAGAATAACTTATTTTAAAGTTAAAGTACGATATTGCGTGTTGCATGATGCAGCCGAATTTTTGGGATTAGCATGGAAACAAAGGAAAACAGTCCATTGATCGCAGATGATTATCATTCGAAAAGACCTCGAAACGTAGCGATGCGTTCACCTTCCCGCTATGCATATAAAGACGTGATTCACTTTCACTCTCATTTAGTCGACGTCGAATGTTATGCGCGGCCGTACGTCTTTCTTTTCTGGCAATATTAACTAATTGCAAGACGTATTGCGTTAAGACGTATCGTTTTGATTCTGCCACTCGGCGGATGATAAAAATGCGCGCGTTTTTTTTTATTTTTTTCATCACGATCGCGACGGCAACCGCTGAAAATGATGAATCTTGGACATGGAATGATGATAAACAAAAAACTAGCCGAGACGGCGATGCCAGGTGTGTTGTCAATCTGATTTATTAATTATAGGTATATTTAATACTTTAATTTTTAATCTGTTTAATCCGAATTTACTATCAGCTTTAAAGGAATCGGGTACTTGTAGCTTATAATTATTGTAGCATGCTTGATACTTGACGGCATAGCTTCTCTCACGCGGGCTCAACTTTTATAGATATCAGGTACAGGAGCCTTCTGAGCATTTGGATAGTTTCGACAACGGCATTCAGTTAGGATTTAGACCTCAGAATCCAGGCCCTTACGGTCCCAACGGCAGACCGCTGATACCGGCGGCGCCCGCGTACCAAGGCAATAACGGTGTTCTCGTGGGTCCCGGTGGACCAACGGGAATAATTGGCAGGTATTTTGTTTGCAACAGCAGTCCTTCTTTTAAATATTTCTTCTTTTAAATATTTCGCGTTTATGCGCGACTATTAATTAATTGGATGATTAATTAACTTTTCAAAATTGTCAAGACTATATTTAAAAATATTGTGCGATCCGGCACGATATATACGTAATCTCATCAGAGTCCCTGCCAGCTAAATCGCATTTTTCAAGCAGATTCATTAATCTCGGAAAATTGGGATTTTCCGTCGACCGATATACTCTCCTGGCTTGTTCTATATTAAATTTCCAATGATCCGATTAAAATATATAGCGTCACCTCTTCACAGAGATCGCTTAATTTATAGATATCCCCATTCGTACATTTAATCGCGTACGAGGCACGGTCCAGCCGCGAACAATATTTCACGAGAAATAGCTCATATTCCCGGGCTGCTAACTTATCAGCAATACATACATATATACATATATACTTTTCATAAATTGTATTAGATTTATGTATTTTATATATAAAATTTCGTTGTTGAATTACTTCTCCTCAAACTGTCATCATACGTCATCATACGTCAATTACGCGGTTAAACGCTCTTACGTATATCGACTCGGTTTTTTATTCTTTAATTAAAAACTTATTTTCCAAAGTAAATGTTGCGTTAGTAAATGTAGCTGTTAATTTTTAATGTAAGAAAATGTAGAGACACACTATTGCATGATATATTTCAGACCTGCTCGTTTCGAACCGAACGGACACGACGATATTTTGGATTCAGTACCACCATGGGTCAGAAACGACCCCCGTTATCGCGAATTCGACACTTGCAAATGCAGATATAGTTTCAACTGTCCATCGCCCGGCTTGAAATTCGTGAGTTTGATCGAAAGTTCGTGGGTTTGCTCGCGAAAATTCGCAAATCCAAAAAATTTGATGAAATTTGGGTTTAACGTTAACGTTTAACATATGGTGATTTTAGGGCCACTGCGCGAGAGAGAAGAAGTACTGTTGTTTCAACAGCAAAAGATTCCCAGGATTGTCTGGAGGGCTGGGAGGGCATCATTACCCATATCCTGTAACGAAAAGAGTTTAAATCTATTCATGCACTTCCAAAAACAATACTGATGTACTCCCAATATATAGATATACGAGTATATTTAACGAGCTCTGTCTCATATATTTCATATATTCAAATTATATTTTCTAAAATATCATCATTTTGGCCAAGTTAAAGAAAAATATTTATTGCCATTTTATTGATTTTCATTTTCAATCCAGGTTTGATCTATTTACGTAATTCGACATTTTCCTGCGATGCTCGTGTATCGCGTCTATTAAATAATAATAATTCCTAGGATATGCCGCACAAGTACAGGCCGAATGGTTTTGCGCCATCGAATTATTACGGCAATCGAAGACCGTATAGCGGCGGCGACGGCGGCGGCTACCAACATCCGTCTTTCGGTGACTATTACTCAGGACCGTATAGCGGCGGTTATGGCCATCGCAATGAATTCGGGTCGTTACGGCCAAATGGCTACGATCCGGAACTCGACGATTATGTCATCTACGAGAGGTCATTGGGCAAGAATCAAACGCAGACGAACGAGAAGTCGGAGACGTATGAAAATACTGAAAAGTAAATAAGCATGCAGATTCTTGTCGATCGAAACATCTTTTCTCGATATTTCTTCATTCTCAATGGTGATGCCAAAGATGTGATAGAGATATAAGTATGTGGAGAGACATACATACCATACAAAAATACATATACATATGTATATATATATATATATATATATAGAAAATATATATATATATATATACACAATATACTTACATTTTTCACTAAGCGATTATATGACACACAATTAAATGAGAATTTAATACAAACTTATTGTTAATTGCGTTAATAATTAATATTTTTTGCATTAATAATTTAAGTTAAACTACATGTACGATTTGCAAGTGTAAACTATAAATGTATTGCATTGTAAATTTTATAGTAATTTTATAGTAATTTCGAATTTATCTTATCTTATATGAAATGTGCATCGTTCTTCCTTTAAAGATTCTCACCTTAATTGGTAAAAATAATTCTGAACAAATGAGTTTTTGCTTTTTTAAAGAATAAATTACTCCGAATTATTGATTCATATGACATAGGACGCATGATAAAAGATTAAATTTTCGAACAATACGTACAGCAAGTATTCCAATTAGAAAACAAAACTTTCCATTAACTTGTCTTCGTTTATTAATATCTTATACGGCCGTGCCAACAATTTTGCGAGTATTAAAATTTTCGATCGACTCACCAATCGTCGTGATGACGATGATGGAATAAAACAGAGCACCGGCAAATGTCCATTGAATATCATCCTCCTCTTCGCTGCCATCCCATCCTTCCTTTTCCATTTTTTTCAGGAGGCAATCCTCGAATTTCTGCATTGCGCATTATTCGTGAACAAATAATCTTCTGTCAAATCGTATCAAATTTCAAATTTAACATAAAAAGAGTAACATTTTGCATTTGCGTGTTACTTTTCTAATGACTTGTGGAGTTATCTTGTAGTCTTGTAGAAGTAAAATAATAAATGCTCGTAAATCTCATATCCTTCCGTTTTAGTCGTTTTACAAAGATAAAAAGCTAAAAAACTATGGTCTAACTATGGATCTAACAAAAACTATGGTGGAAAAAACAAAAGACGTACCTTCAGCTCGCTCAACGCCTGCTCCGTCCAATTTTTGCGAATCAACACGTCAAAATCCTTGGTAATTTCCCATAGCTTTTCCGAAACGTTCCCTCGTATATTTTTGATGCTCTTCTTCACCTGCGAAGAGAGCGAAGAGAGCGCAGGTAAAGAACGATGCGCTTACTCGGCAATTTCGGCATTGCTCGGCATCGCGACATTCGCGACGCTCGGCGACAGTTAATAATTCATTGACATACGAGCGTAGGATATTTGACGTGGGAGAAACTATTTGTCTGTACTCTGTATCCTTTTTTCTTTCGGTGTCGAATCAATTTCTGTCCCAGTAAATTTTGATCCACAATGAAATTACGCGATAAATATTATATATTTAATTGACAATTTACAATTTACAATTTACAATTTACAATTAGAAAAAGGAATTAAGGAATTTCCCAATATTTACTAGTAGTCTCACAATTTACCTCCCTCTCGTGATTCGCTTCCAGTGACTCGAAGGCATATGCGCCGATTAGACAATAAGCAACCACCAAGGAGATTAGTGTCACGTGAGAGAAGACGCATCTGCTGAATTTCCATAGCAGCCGGAGGAACTTGATGCACCTCGACGGTTTCTCCACTTCCATCACGTCGAACACCTCCGTTCGCGCGCGCGGCATTTTCTACTTGCCAGTTGCCTCCTTTAGATCGCGGGTATTAGGTATATCCTCTTATTAGATTCTCCATTCTCCATTCTCCATTTACATAGCGAATGCGAAACCGCGCTTTACCCTTTACCTTCGTCACTTAGCTTTAATTGCTAATAATTAGATTTTCCCTCTGATCCCACGTATAAATGAATTTATTGATGTTGTTGTCGAATTTAATATTTCTATCCAACATTTGTTTAAAAATAAACCGATCGATATAATTTGGATATTGATGAGTGATGTAAGTATAAAGGGAAGTAATCGTTGCGAATCTAAATTCAAGGAAATAGAATTTATAAATATATCGAGAGAGAGAGAGAGAGAGAGAGAGAGAGAGAGAGAGAGAGAGAGAGCATGTAAATATTGCATTAATTCTCGATTTTCTGATAAATGAAAAAAGGAAAGGCTATAAAATCGGAAAACCTCTTAAATAACTTTTCTTGCTCGTGCTGAATTCCTGCGTCGCGAATATGATATGTTGAATAACCATAAATAAATAACCATGAATGTACATATTAAAACTACAACGTTGGATTATATTATAGATACCTACATATTCAAACAATTAAATGAAAAATATATTTTTCCCACAAAATACTTTCCTCACATACCTATATTTTTGAAAATAAATATGCAGTATAGAAAGTTTTATTATAAATTTTTTTTAAATTTATATATTTTATATATTAGATATATGAGATATAATATATAAAATATGAGATATTGGAAAAATCGGCGCTCTCATCCCGTTTTTATTCTCTTTTTTTTATGTATGTAATCACTATTGTGAACACGGTGATTTATTCGTACTAGACGTATAATAAAATACATAAGTTTAAAAAAAATCAATAAAAAAATTTGTTCTCAGATTGTTTCCATTAATTTTTTTTTCTTAAAAATATTAAGATAATTTTTAACTTAATAAGAGTCTATGAAGATAGAGATTTTTTTCTAAACAATTCAATTTTAAATTGAAGTTTTATATGTATAATGTATATACAATTAAATAACACAATTTTGTTAATATTTACATCGCCAAAGCTCGCGATTATTTTAATCACTCGGGAAATTATTAAATGCTTGTTAAAGAAATATTAACTTTGAAATATGAGAATAATGAAACAAAAAATGGAAATTAAAAATTCAAATGAGATATTGTAGTGTAATTGTAAAAAAATATACCAAACGCAAACACACAAACACGGTAACTATTTAATTTAAAGTGTTTAAAGTTGTTACATCAGGGCTGCTAATAACTGCAGTTAATCGCAACCACACAGTCACGAAAGATAAAACTCTTTCGATCGTTTTTTCAAATCTTTGGACAATTCTTTAGAGTCACGAAGGATCTTTCAACATGGACACAGCATAAACTCCTCGTTCACTCGCAAATATCCGATAGTGTTTTCTGCCATAAGAAAACGCGTGTGACTCTCGCATGCCCTCGACACGAAACTAAGGCTGAAAACGTGGAGCGTAGTTGAGTTACATCCGCAAGGCGGTTGTTCCAAATTTATCCCGGCCGGCGTCGAAATTTTGTTCGGAAAACGAGGCGGCCGCGGAGAAGGTGGTAACCGCGCGCACGCCGATCCATCTATATGATCAAATACTTTTTCTCGCATTTAATTTTAACGGGACTTGCCGGACATGGACACCTTTAGAATTTTTATAATAGATTATCGTAAAAAGGAGATTGAAGAATTGCATTATGACGTACAATAATATATGTATAGGTACACATGCAATACTTTGATGAATAATGCGACATCGCGCTTATGTGACCGTCGCGCGATGGACGCCGTGCCGCGCCGCGCCGAAGCGAATGTACGTCCGGCATTGGTAATTATCGTGGCGGCGTGTATTAATATGACTATGCGGAGGTTACATGAATAAACATGAGGCCGCCGATCATGTAAATCCGCTCGTGGCGAATGGCGACGGTCTCGGGCAAAGCACACAGAGGAGTACTGCGCAACGCGATTCTCCACGAAACCAACGACCAGGGAAGACGCTTTATTTTTAGTGACGGCTATTTGCAGAGAAAAACGGGATCGATGAGATGAGCGCAACGCACGCGGATATGTGTTAACACAAAAATACATATATATATATTCTATAATAGTTTTGCCTTTGTTAAAGAATTACGCGCCTCTGCGAATCATCAAAACTCGAAATAATCACTGAAAAATCAAAGGCAAATATAAAAACCTTTCTCTGAAAATCGACTATGTAAGGCGTCTTTAAAAGTATAAAGTGACAAAAATTTTCATATATGTATATGTATTTGCTAAAATTATAATCATAAAATTTTGTTTTTTAAAAGAAGAAAAAAAGAAGTATTATAGTTTACTTTCTTTATATGCAATGTAAAGATTTTGCATTAAATTAGATTTCTTGTTGACAATAGGAAAATAACGAGATCGATTGGCAAAACGTATACCCTCGGAAGGCTATTCGGTTATCTACAGTCACCTTATTTATCGGTGTCTATATATTTTATTCGAAATTAAGGAATCCTATATATTCTGCAATATTGCCAGTCGGCAATGCGAGATATGCGAATGAGAATTTAGAAGAGCGAAAATAGAAAATATATATTTTTATTAAAAATTTTCATTAATATAATAATCTGAAAACTTCTTTAAAATATTTCTTTTATGTGATACAATTGAAATATAAATTAAATAACTTTAGCTCAGCGTTAATAAATAACAACTTTAAATTGTTTACGATAAAAAAGTTATACTATTTATAGTACATCAATCTATCATATATTCTTAATTAAAATTGCATTTAAATAGTCATATCGTTTGATGTACTTTGCGATATAATTTTCTTTGTTTGCAAATTCTCATTTGTGACCAGGGCTTCGTTTGATGTCTCTTTCTTCACACATACAAATTTATTTACATAAAATTATTCTTACATTTCGAAAATTGTAGCGCTATGTCTCGAGAGATATTATTAAAATATCTTTGGAAACTCAGACAAATAAAACGAACGACTCGTTGATTAATAGGAAATAGGATATTTGTAGTTGCGTTTTGAGGTCTCTCTCCTTCGGTATCATATACATTGTTGTCTGGGTTGATGGGAGCTTATATTGCAATCGCCATCGATTATCCTGTCGCATGTCGAGCGGCGTGCTGACTCATCACGCTGTGATAACATCCGACAATTTGGACACACGCGCGATAAGTCAACAGGCATTTCAAATGACACTAATGCCAATCGCAACAAGATAAAGCGAACACATTTTAAAACGATATTGTTATTCACCTTAAAAAAAATTTACGCAGCTAATACTAATAAAGTTAATAATAAATACAGGTTTTTTTTAGAGATACATAAGTAAGGTATTTTTTTATATCTCCTTGTAATTTAATTTATTATCTTACAAACACAGATATCTTGAAGACACATATCAAAGGATTATTACAGCAAACAAAAAATTGTTATCGTGTAAAACAGCACATGAATATTGATTGTACGAGAAACTCATTCTACTTTTATCACCAGTTAAATTTGAAGAATACTTGTCTTTTTAAGTAATTGGGGTCGACTGATTAATGTAATTTTATTTTAATTTGTTTTATTCTGAGCCATATTTATAATCAATATTAATACTTAAAGCACTTGCTCTTGTGGGCGTATGCGTGAAACATATTGCTACATAATAATATGTTATGTGTAAATAAAAACAAAATTTTATTCAATTTATATAATTTTAATAAGAGAAGATAAAAGACATCATTTTATCCGCAATGTTTCAACATAAAAAACTGCCCACGTAAGCTTTAACAAATATTATTCTCGCGTACAGACATCTTCATGCGAATCAACTTTTCTGTCTCTTATTGACTCTTATTTACAATGGTCCCTTTATATTGATATATCTCATGGTGAAACGTGAATCGCCCTCTGGCTTTTACAAGCGACGAATTTTATGTCGAATAGTAAAAAGCAATCAATTTTTATTGTGTAGAAAGCGATCGAGGTTCACCATAAGAAAGAAAGGTCTTCGTAATCACGAAGCGGTTAAAACCAATTGGCGAGACTGAGAAACAATCATACTCGTCATATTCTCATTAAAGAATACATGCCATGATATATCGAACAATTTAATGTTTATACCGCCAATTAAAATTAAAATAAACACATTGAGATATAGAACATAATATTATAATATACTATATGATCATGTATATGACTGTATTTCGTTGTATTCCGTTCTATTTTATTTATGTTTATTTATTTCCTCGCTTATCAAATATGACAGCAATTGAACTTTTGATTTCTATTCCAAAAATCTACAAAGATCAAAGCCGCTTCGCGACTGCGGAAGATTCGTTAAAAGTAGTCTTTAATATCGATGCTTATACACCTCACAGCATTTCAGTCGTCGGAACAGTGGTCGATACTTTTTAGCACCATTCCAAAACAAATATTCTCAATCATTAAATTAAATAATAAAAAAGAAAATTTTCATATATGTTACCGTAGTTGTAAATATATTTTCGACATGTAATGCACTTATAATGTAACTAATAATCTTGCAACTTTGTTTTATATATGTATATATATATAAATTTTTTATACTCTTTGTTAAAGCACAACTTTAAAAGTCCGCAATTTAACTTTTATTAAATTTAAAATTACACACAAGACCGAATGTAATCCGTTTACCGATACATTGCACTTATAGCTATGG
Source organism: Temnothorax curvispinosus (assembly GCF_003070985.1). NCBI lineage: Eukaryota > Metazoa > Arthropoda > Insecta > Hymenoptera > Formicidae > Temnothorax > Temnothorax curvispinosus. The sequence continues at coordinate 15,083 of NW_020222652.1, forward strand.
CTATCGATCAATCGCAGACTTGGTATTACATATATTGAGCATATATAAGACTTAAGAGAAATTATTTACAAAAAAGGAAGAAGAATACTGCAGTTTTCTCATAATCGCAAACATAATCCGGTCGATCGATTTGCCATTCGAAAATTTGCGTTTCGTTATCGATACAAATCGAACCGCAATTACGCTCGGCCTCGAGACAATTCTCGTTTCGCGGGCAGTGTGGGTGCCCGAAAATTATGTGTTAATGGGACTCGCATAAATTGAGCATTAATAATTTCTCATATAAATTATTTGCGACTTTGTTTCGCTAATTGTAACATCTAGTTCTAGAAGATGGATTTACTTGAAAATTTCTTATTAGATTTAACAAGTCAACTTTGACTTGAAAAGAAAAAAATAGAGAAATATGCGTGGATCAAATGAAAACTTAACTTTGATGCTAATCCGTTTTTTATATACGCTATTCTACTTTAGATGATACGATGACATCTATATTAATTTACAAACGATCATCATTCCAATCTCGATAACGTTCTTGCGTTTAATAAGGCTAAAATATTTTGTCGTTCAAGACCTGATATGCATATTTGTAACGCTATTATCAGACAGAAATTACCGATCCACACTCTTCTCTCACGCGCATGTGACAACACATAGAAATATAAGATGCGATATTACGCTGTCACTAGAAACGGATCCACTTTACCGGTTACACCGATCCCGATTATCTGTTCGATTAAATCTCTGATCAAGTCCCACCGGCAATTACCTCCCGCTGATAGATTCATCGCTTCTCGTCCCGCGCACACCCATTCTTTCGTTCTTCCCGCGGCGACCGATCAAATCTTCATGGGAGAGAGAAATGAGAATAAGAAAAAGGAGAGATCAATCTCCAACGCTATCTCGGGCCGAAGAAGCCGAGCGTCTTCAGGGTGTCGGTGACCCTGCTGATCAGTTTATCTCTGTAACGCCATATCGTCGTGTCTATCACGCTGTTCTCCCGATATTCCACGCAGGTTTTCTTCAGCGATCGAACGCAGTCGGCGCGATAATGCTGTAGCTGGGCATCTTCGGTCTCAATGGGGTAACTGGTGCATCCGGCGCCCAAGCACGCCAACGGAAAATGGTTGTGCAGAGTGACCACTCGTTCCGGATTATGGAAGCACTTGATGTATTGGTTTGGTTTCGTAAAATTCTTCGAGCGGTATACGTGTTGAAGCATGTGCATATACCTGCGGGGACAATTTTTGAATAAAAAATGCGTCTCTTGTGCGTGTGTGTGTGTGTGTGTGTGTGTGTGTGTGTGTGTGTGTGTGT
>NW_020222653.1:0-2642 GCF_003070985.1 Temnothorax curvispinosus
TTTTATTATTATTGTTATTATTATTATTAATATTATTATTATTATTTTTTTTATTATTATTATTATTACAAAATGAAAATAATTATTACTTTTAGTGGCCAGATATAGGATGAAGAAGGGTTGATTTTAATAAATAAATACATAGAGAGTTATTAATTTAAAAGTAAAAAATTTTTTATCATTAATTAATGTAATTTAAAACAAATATCACTCATTTGCCAATTTTAACATCTTTTTTGTGGCATCGAATTTTTTAGCAAAAACAATAATGTGCAAAGTTTTTTCCAGTATACGTATCAAGTATCAACAGTTTTGACTGGATCGAAGAGCAATACCAATACTTCTGCAAACAAAATTTTTTTAAATGAAAACAAAGCTTTTTCTATAAAAAAGCAAAAATATGTTAATTTAATTTAGAATATTTAGAAACGCGTAACATTTATTTGTATAATATTATCGTACCGATATTATCTCAGTGATATTACAACAATGATAATATTGCATTTGAAGAACAAATTATTTTAGTATATTTATCTCAGCAATAAGTTTTTTATTAACATCATATTTCTCGTACTTGCGAATTATAAACGCATCGTCAAAATGTTTTTCACATATGAAATGAGACGCTTTCAAATTCTTGATTTCAGGTAACGCCGCTGCCCATTTCTTTCTCTCGATATCGACGGCACTTTAAACATTGATCGTTTTATTATCTTGTGCAGCACATTATATTTGGGTACAGCACAGGCTTTCCCTATTTTTATCTCTTCACCCACAAGAATTTCAGTAATTACGGTTACACATAACACAAACAGATCACGGTATCACGTTAACGCGCCAAACTTTAAAAAAGACTCACCGATCGCTGCAAACCACACGGTTATAAAGAGAAACACAAAACAGAAACATTAGCGGACCCTTCTCCCACCACGAGAGTTATTCAACCTATATATACAACCGTGCTGTCAACTGTAGAAATCAACATTAATAAAAATTTTTAAGAATAAATATAATTATTTCAATGGAGTATCTGCACAAGCAGGCATGTATCTATACAGGCAGAAAGTTGCCACTGGTCTCCCGTAAAATTTGATAAAAATTTAGTATCTACGTTAATCGTCGTCATTACTGTAAGCGATTTACCACAGTCTCCCCGATAACTTTGGACCTACCGTCGAACTTCCCGACAGCGCTGTCTGTCCGCGGCAGCCAAATGGGTTGATTCACGTGATGTGTTATTTGTACGTTCAATCTATATAAAAGTGACTATATTGAGTATATTTCCATAAAGGGTTAAAATCGGGTCAGCGGGTCAGACAGAGTCAAATTGGGGTGAGCGCTCTTATATGGTAGAAACACCAAACTCGAATCTGAACCCTACCCAACAAAATTTTAAGAAAGGTCCAAATGAGGTTCGGTGGAAACATCGACATATAGTATAGACTACGCGATCCTTACATGAAAACCTTAAAAAAATGTCCGGTAGAATTGACCTCTACCTCGTTTCCTCTTTGTCTATATATTATTGGATAGAAAGAGACATCTTGACCTCTACCAGTCGATATCTCTTTTCTTCCACCGGTGTGAGTCACCGTTCATATCTTTCTATATCTGAGCGCAGTCCATACTATATTTCAATGGGTGGAAACGACAAGAGTCGAGTTAAGGTTACTGTAGTGTTGCAAACGAAATAATCTTTGCGCTGATTTTCGTCGCCGATCTTGAAATAAAAAATAATTTCTGCATATTAATTTCTGCATGTTACTTGGTACTGTAAAATCAACATTATCGTTCTCAGATTTATGATATTTTATGATGTTCTTAGTCGCATAGTCTTAATCGAGAAGCATTCACTGGCGCACAGTACAATTGCGCACGTTGCAATTGTACACAGTGCTATTAAACACATAAAGTTGCGCAGCGTTCTATTGGACACGTTTAAAACAACCTAGCTTCCGAAGCGCGGAATTAGCTCGCGGCTGGTCAGGGTTCGGAGTAGGCGCGGAAAAAGACACAAGACTCGGTTAAAATACAACAAAACAAAACAAGGTTTATTCAATTATGCGTGAATACATAGAGATGCTTGCGGGAGCGGTGGATATGTACAAGGATCGCGGTCGCTGCTACGATAGCGGCACAGTGATCGCGGAGTCGATGAATACGTGTGATAGATCGCGGACGCGGTTACAATGACGGTGACGTACTGATATCGTGGAGTTTGCGGACGCCGGTAAAGCGACGATACATAGAGACCGCGGAGTTTCGCGGATCGGCGGGCGCGCGGGCTCGCGGAAGTACGGGGTATGATTTCGGCGCGGGTGCCGCGGTATCGCAGGCTTGGATAGTGGCGGCAGTGAGCGCGTACGGCGCTGGATCGTGATCGGGCGCGATATCGAGCGGCTAAGACCCTTAGCGAAGATAGAGAAGTACTCTCTATCTCCTGGCGCATTGATTCGTGTAGGCGGGAGGCGGCACCGGGTGGCTAAGACCCTTGGCGAGTAAGAAAAGAACTCTCTTACCCTGGTTCACTCCGGTGTCACAGGTGTTCCTATGGAAGTTCGAGTCAACCGCCTAGATGCTTTACTCGGCAGAGGCAGAGAACACTCTCTACCTCCTGGTTGTTTGACTGTGGGATTTCGGGA
>NW_020222654.1:0-3739 GCF_003070985.1 Temnothorax curvispinosus
ATTCCCGTCAGGGCAACACAGCTGGCTGTGGGCTGGCAACCCCTGTCAACTTACTAATAATCGCTGGCAAAAACCAAGACGAAGCCTCGGACGACGGGGAACACGGCTCCATTCCCCTGGAGCACGGCCAGGGGGCTATTCGAAGACAACCAAGGCAAGAAATACAGGTCTGTGAATTATCGCTCCCCTTCAGTCGAAGGGGATGCGAAAATTGCGCCGCAACTGGAGCGGGCGAGTATATGGCTCTCACTGTCAAAGATGAGGCCCGGCATATAGAGGAAGTGCACCCTCACCTGAGCATCAGGTACAAATGCGAACGATGTGGCAAGTCATACGCGTCGTATCGAGCGGCAGCATGCCACCTTCCAAAATGCCCAGCAGCCAGGGCAAATGATGGGCAGCGAACTGTAGAGCAGGGCCGGTTCGTCTGCCCGGACTGTGACAGGAATTTCACCTCACAACGAGGCCTGTCACAGCACCAGAGGCTGGTACACCCAGTGGCAAGAAACCGAGTGAGATCAGAGCAAGCCGCTCCGAAGGTGATGGAGCCAAGGAGAGGTAGAGTTTTCTCTGCCGAAGATGTGAGTAGAATGCTCGAGCTCGAGGTAGAGCTCAAGGATGAGACGAATATAGCAAAGGCTATGGCCTTGCTTATGCCGGAGAAAACCCTGAAACAAATAAGGGACAAGAGAAGAGAGACGTGCTATAAGAGGTGGAAAGAGCAGCGCCTCGAGAGTCAAGAACCCCTCAGCGAGGAGGACCGACAAGCGGATGGTGCACCGCTGGAGGTCAATGATGTTTTTGTAGATTCGGAGGAGACCGAGGATGTCTTTTTGGATGAGGAGGAGATACCGTGCGATATATATAGCTTTGACGAATCAACGTCAACTACACACTGGAGGCAAGCCTGCATTGAGGCGGTGCTTGAGGAGCTCAAGAGTAGTGAGCCCAAGGAATCGCTGGAGTTACAGCAACACATTATCCAGCTCCTGACGGCAAAAAGTGAAGGTCAGGCAATAACGCAGGAGGAGGTAGACGCAGCCTATGAGCTGGCGATCAGTTTGTTCCGTGCTCCGGAGTCGGGGAAAACAGGCGGTAATTCCCGAAAACATCGGAGTCGGAGGAAAGGATTTTCGGGAAGAAGTGAACGCAAAGCCCGAGCTTATGCTCGTACACAAGAGTTATATAGGAACAATCCCGCTATCCTCGCTAAAATGGTAAGAGAGGGTATGGATGTCCAGACCGCGGATACAGGCGTTTCAGTAAGTTCGACAGTTGAGAGCGTCAAGAAGCTCTACGAAGAGCTATGGGGAAGCCCGGGTCGATGTGATATTGGCCGGGAAGAGCGAGAGGCCACGGTGCCGTATAATTCAGCAGAGATTCTGCATCCTATCTCCAAGGAGGAGATTTTAAAGCGTTTCAAGGCTACACGGCTGAGGGTGGCAGCCGGGCCTGACGGACTCCGCAAGGGAGATCTGATGAGAAACGAGGGAGGCTATATCCTCCACGCAATTTTTAATGTAATCATGCTGGCATTGAAACAACCGAGCGCGTGGCGCTGCAATAGAACAACACTATTGCTTAAAGAGGGAAAGGACCCCTCAGTAGCGGCCAATTACAGGCCGATTACTATCTTTTCAATATTAAGCAGATCGTATTGGGGTATTATGGATCAGCGTCTAAGGAAAGTGGTTCACCTGAATGCACGGCAAAAAGGTTTTGTGCCGGAGATGGGATGTTATAATAACATCAACTTGCTGAATGAAGTTCTCGCATTAGCAAAGAAAGATAAAGGAATTGTAGCCACTCAGGTGGACATAGCCAAAGCGTTTGATAGCCTCCCGCACCCTGTTATCAGATACGCCTTACTCGGAAAAGGGCTGCCGGAGGAGGTGGTGGCATTGATAATGGACTCGTATAAAGGAGCCAAAACTACCATAAAATGTCGCGACGAAACATTCGACATTAAATTGAGAAGAGGAGTCAAGCAAGGAGACCCTCTGTCTCCGCTTATTTTCAACGTCTGCATGGACTTGATTATAGACAGACTTGAAAGAATGGAAGGCTTCCAAATCAAGGACGGCCTGAGTATGTCGTGCCTGGCCTTTGCCGACGATATAATACTCATTGCAAACACCAGAGATGCGGCGAGTCGGCTTATGGATGAGCTCGCCGGCTTCCTTTCACGATGGGGAATGGCACTATCAATTGGGAAGTGCGTTGCCTTTGGTATTGTTACCACCAAGTCTAATTGGTATATGGTGGATCCAGAAATACGCAGCAACGGCGAGATGATCGCCTATTGCGGCCCTGCTCAGTCACTGCAATACCTAGGCATTCAGGTTACTCCGTGGGAAGGAGTAGTTACCAAGCACGCAATTGCGCGGCTAAGAGACACGCTCCCAAGAATTAAAAAGCTACCCCTGAAGCCACATCAAAAAGTTGAACTTCTGGCGCGGTATGTTTTACCGCACTTCTTGTATGCCTTCATTGCGGGCACAGTAAGTGCCACAGAACTAAATGAACTGGACCAAACACTAAGGACGGCGGTGAAAGACTATCTGCATCTTCCAATGTCTACGGCAGATGGTCTGCTATACGCGTCCAAGCGCGATGGCGGCATGGGTTTTCCCAAGCTTGGTATTGTTGTAACGTCCGCAATGTTAAAAGCTGGTTTTCGCTTTCTGAATAATAGCGATCCGGCGATCCAAGCCTTAGTAGTGGCGTCGGGGTTAGAGAACAAATTAAAGCGCTTGGCGCACGTGGCCAAACTGGGCTGGCCCTTAGAGTCGATCAAACAGATCGACGGTTATAAAAATAAGGCCAAAGCAAATGAATGGCGCAAATGGGCGGAATTACCGTCCCAAGGTAAAGGTGTGCCTGCCTATAAAGATGATAAGGTGGGTAATGAATGGCTGTACCGGCCCAACCTGTTGAAACCTTCCAGGTATATTACGGCTCTCAAGTTAAGAGCCAATGTCGCGGCAAACAAGGTGTCGCTGAACAGAGCCACTAAGAACAGCGGTGTCATGTGCCGCAAGTGCAAGGCTCAACCCGAGACACTGGGTCATATTTTGGGGCAGTGCGTGTACACCAAGTCTGGTCGTATCAAACGTCACAATGATATTCGAGACTTTATAGAGCGCCACGTTTTGGGGCAACGTGGAATGACGATAACGAAAGAAGCTCGACTACAAGACCCTCATCTGAGGAATCTCCAACCAGACCTAATCATACAGCATCGGGAAAGGGTCTTTGTGGCTGATGTAACAATCTGCCATGAGGATGGCGATCTCTTAGAGAGAGGCAAGAGGGACAAGCTCGTCAAATATGCGTCCCTCATAGACCCGCTTAGAGCCCAATTAGGGGCGAAAGACTGTATGGTCCTCCCGATAGTTATCGGGACAAGAGGAGCAATGCCCAAAGACACTGTTACCTGTCTTCGTAACTTACAAATTAAAGACAGAGGCTCGCTGAGAACGCTAACACTCCAAGCACTCAAGAGCTCAGTAGAAATCTTCCATATGTTTATGGATTATAACGCGCCTATGCGCCTCAACAGCAGCGATGCTGCAGATTAAAAACTCTTGGCACTAGCTCACTGATGTAATTTTATACATAAACGACGATCTGGGACCTGATCCACCCAATATCTTATTTATTTATTTATTCGGGAGCACTCTACACTCCCGATTTTAATCTATGCCGGCACTTTTGCCGTAGACATCAGTGATGCGAG
>NW_020222654.1:3839-5353 GCF_003070985.1 Temnothorax curvispinosus
AGCCCAATTAGGGGCGAAAGACTGTATGGTCCTCCCGATAGTTATCGGGACAAGAGGAGCAATGCCCAAAGACACTGTTACCTGTCTTCGTAACTTACAAATTAAAGACAGAGGCTCGTTGAGAACGCTAACACTCCAAGCACTCAAGAGCTCAGTAGAAATCTTCCATATGTTTATGGATTATAACGCGCCTATGCGCCTCAACAGCAGCGATGCTGCAGATTAAAAACTTTTGGCACTAGCTCACTGATGTAATTTTATACATAAACGACGATCTGGGACCTGATCCACCCAATATCTTATTTATTTATTTATTCGGGAGCACTCTACACTCCCGATTTTAATCTATGCCGGCACTTTTGCCGTAGACATCAGTGATGCGAGTCGCTCAGATGGGCACTGAGCGGCGGCAGAGCCGTGTGACCGAACCGCCCCGGCACACGGGCGGACGCCTCCACGTGGCTCCCCGCGGTAACGGCAACACACCAAGCCGGCCAAGTTCCGTTTCCCCAAGTAGGGGACGCTGCTTAAATAATTTTTCCAGCTCGTACGCAGGAATCCCGCGGCAGATCAGTCAGATGGGTTTCCCTCCTGCGGGAGGACTTGCCAAGAGTGCTAGATAGGCCAGTTACTATAAGATAGGTGATAATAAAGAACGAAAGTTATGCTGGATCTCGTATCCTTGTTATTGGGTAACCCGTTGCGCAGATGAGCGATCCAATAGTCAACCTGCAGGGTCGCTCGAGCCGGGACCCGTTATTATCAGGAACCGCACTGCCCCGAAGCGGTAAGACGCGCCAAAAGGACGTGATGCAAATAGCCAAATGCCTCGTCATCTAATTAGTGACGCGCATAAATGGATTAACGAGATTCCCACTGTCCCTATCTACTATCTAGCGAAACCACTGCCAAGGGAACGGGCTTGGAAAAATTAGCGAGGAAAGAAAACCCTGTTGAGCTTGACTCTAGTCTGGCACTGTGCGCTCGATTATTGATCGCGGAAGGCTTAGCCACATTAATCGAGGGATCGCGACGAATCGAGAGAGGCTTCGGCAGTATAGTTAGGGTGTGGGAACGCGAGATAACTAATAGGTGTGAAGACACGCGAGTGAATTACGCGATGACGCGAGTGCATGACGCGATAACGCGAGTGCATGACGCGATAACACGAGTGCATCCGAGATCAACGCGGGTGAATACAGTGCCGCGGCGGCGCGGCTCACGCATCCTCAGTTGAGGTTGATTCCTGGCAGTAGAACGAGCTTATTGACAGGTCGTGTAAGCTCGGAGGTGGCCGTCTGGAAAGTGACCACGCGGATGATGCCGTCGTCTCCCGAATGAAGTTGGACGATTCGAGCGAGAGGCCAGCGACTCGGTGGGGTGCTCTTGGCTCGGATGAGGCACAAATCTCCGACGCTCGGGGAGGCCCCCGCTGTGAGCCACTTCAACCGGGAGGTTAGCTCGTTTATATACTCGCTCGACCACCGCTGCCAAAAGTGGTCGCGCATTTTTTG